>NC_056749.1:617211237-617253737 GCF_019279795.1 Protopterus annectens
TTGTTTATGGCTGGGGTCCACCAGACAGGACGTCTGCCTTTGGAGGATTGGGTCTTGGTTTTATTTGGGATTGCATGATCCATGCATTCCTGAAGGTGTTTATAGACTGCGTTTATAAAGGATTCTGCGGTCTGGGCTGTATTTTCCACAGGCCCGGGGGCTTTGAAGGATTCCACCTCGGTTTTCAGGAGTGTGAAATTTGCTTTAGAGAAGTTCTTCACTGTGGTTTCAGGGCAGGGGGTGGAGTCAGGATGTGAATATCCAGTGAGATTAGTTTATGGTCTGATTTTACCAGTGAGGGATACACTTCTGGTCTGGAGCATAGAGTCCCCATGTTGGTGATGATCAGGTCCAGTATGTTTTCCCCTCTTGTGGGAGTGGTAACAAGTTGTTCCATAGCATTTGAGTTTATAAATTCTAGGAACCTTTGGGCTAAGGTGTTGGAGCTAGAGTAATGCTCCCAGTCTATGTTTGGGTAGTTGAAGTCGCCCAGTATAATGGTGTTTGGAGAGACCTTCATATTTTTCAGTGTTCTCAGGAAGGCTGAGTGGGTTTCCTGGGTTTGGGAGGGTGGTCTGTAGCAGGCTATAAACTGGAAGGCAGTTTTACTCACTGTTAATTGCACATGGATAGTCTCTGATGCTTCGTGCTGTGCCACCAACCTGGAGGTGTGGGTATCTTTGACGAATATTGATACTCCCCCTCCTTTTGTGGTTCGGTCCAAGTTTTGGGGTCAAAAGTATGGTAAGAGGTATAACCTGGTAGTGTTGGGTGTATATATATATATATATATATATATATATATATATATATATATATATATATATATATAAATATATATATATATATATATATATATATATATACACACATATATATATATATATATATATATATATATATACATATATATATATATATATATATATATATATATATATATATATTTATATATATATATATATATACATATATATATATATATATATACACATATATATATATATATATATATATATATATATATATATATATATATATATATATATATATATATATATATATATATATATACATATATATATATATATATATATATATATATATATATATATATATATATATATATATATATATATATATATATATATATATATATATATATATATATACACATATATATATATATATATATATATATATATATATATATATATATATATATATATATATATATATATATATATATACATATATATATATATATATATATATATATATATATATATATATATATATATATACATATATATATATATATATATACATATATATATATATATATATATATATATATATATATATATATATATATATATATACATATATATATATATATATATATATATATATATATATATATATATATATATATATATATATATATATATATATATATATATATATATATATACATATATATATATATATATATATATATATATATATATATATATATATATACACACACATACATATATATATATATATATATATATATATATCATCAATCTTCTTTCGGCTGTTACTGTTAGGGGTCACCACAGCGGATCACCTGTTTCCATTTCTTCCTGTCCTCTGCATCCCTCCTCAGCACATGTCCAAACCAACGTAATCTTGCCTCTCTGGCTTTGTCTCCAAACCTTCCAACTTGGGCTGACCCTCTCTCATACTTATTCCTAATCCTGTCCACCCTCTTCACTCCCGGTGCAAATCTTAATATCTTTAACTCTGCCACATCCAGCTCATACTCTTGCCTTTTTGTCAATGCCACTGTCTCCAACCCATATAACATAGTTGGTCTCTTACTGGTACTCGTCTGTCACACATCACTCCTGACACTCTTCTCCACCCACTCCATCCTACCTGTACTCTCTTCTTCACCTCTCTTCCACACTAACCGTTACTCTGAACTATTGACCCCAAGTATTTAAAATCATCCACCTTCGCCACCTCTACTCCTTGCATCCTCACCATTCCTCTATCCTCCCTCTCATTCACACACACATATTCTGTTTTTGTCCTGCTGACCTTCATTCCTCTCCTCTAAAAGGGATGTTTAAATGTAAGGTTTGTAAATTTAGTAGATAGATCTCAGCAGGTCTTTTTGTTGCGTGGTCCTAATTGGATTTTGTAAGTTCTGTTAAGGGTCATTCTAACTGCTCCATTTCTTTTGTGGTATGTATAGTGCTCTGTACTTTTTGTTCTAGTCTTTATGTACCTTAAAGTACTAGGATGTCAAGAGAACGAATTTATAAGCATTATTTTGCCATAAAAATATAGACAGTACTAATGCATTGCACAGGCATACTATTTTAGGTACAGGTTTAAAAAAATATGTATTTGTTTTCATTCTTGGGTAGTATTTTTCTTACTTAAATAGGTGGTGATTATGAATAATTTTTGGAGTGAAAAGACGTTTTGGCAGTTACCCTTAAATGCCACCTTACCACCCAGGTTTAGGTTTGTATTCCTAGTGTTTTGTATTTGCATAAATTGTGATTTTATGTATCTACCACATGATATGATCACATGTGGGTTTTCCATACACATGGCTAACTTGTTTTTCAAGTCTTATCAATGTGCTGTAAATGAAATATCTCTCTAATTGTATATCCAGTCTGGCCTATGTAGTATTCACATTTTATTTTTTTATATTTATATCAGTTTGAGTCTTTAGATTAATGTTTAGTTTAGCACTTGGCTTAAGCCAATGTGTGGTATTAACATTCCTCTAGTGAGTCACCTTTTATAAAATGTTATACTTTATTTTCCATTTTCTAAAACTTATTGAATAATTGCCTTAATGGGCTTATAGACACCAGACTGTTTGCATTCCTCAGCTGGCAGAATGACACCCTTACATAGGATTAATTAGGTTCTTTGGTTAGAAGCTCAGCAGTTCTGTAACGTGTTGCAAAATAAGCTTGATATTCAGAGATGGCTTTGTTAATGTACTTACTGAGAGTGAGAACTGAGTCAGGCTATTCCACTAGATATTTAAAAGTGTTTAGCCTTTCACTGATGTTACCATCGTGGCTTGCAGTGGATCAACTTTAGGCTGTTTACCTTCTTATGTTTCTAAAAACATAGTTTTTGTTTTTTCTAACTCGCCTTCACACTCAAGTCCACAGATGATTGGTAAAGCCATTAGTTACTGAGACAATATTACATTGTGACCTTTGTAGGATTCCAAGAATAGTGCGTCATAAGCTGAGAAGATCTCACTTAGCTTATTGAGTGTAATTGTAAGTGCATTGAAAATGGGTGAAAAAATTGGGAAGGAGATCAGATATGGAATTCTTTGATACATCTTTCTTGATTCAAAGAAGAGAAGACTGTGTCTCATCAATTTTGACCCACAAGATTTGTATTTTAAATAGCTGCTCAACTATTTATTTTGATATTCCTAATGTGATAAATGATAAGTTCTCCTATCAGTTTCTGATGTTAAACAAAATCAAATACTTTGTTGTGGTCCAAAGCTAAAAAACAGTTCTCTGTTATAGAATTAAGGCTATGCAGGAGTTGTGACCTGTCATAGGACTATCTTTGTAATCACCTGGGAAAGAAATAATGTATAGATTCTAGATGATAGATCATGTACTTATTTTCAGGGAGAAAGTAATACTCATTGGACTCAAGTTTTTGACAATGTTTCAAGCTAATATAAAATGGTGATATTTTATGTATACACTAAATACAAATGAGAAAGAGTTCAAAAGTGATATGAATCAGACATTTTAGGACACCATTCTTTTTAATCTTCTAGTTTTGCAGTTGGAGTCAGATTATAGGCATATAAAGGCATTTTCAGCATGTGCTGCTACAACAAAGAAATATTACTGAAAGCAACTTTCGATAACGGAGTTTGCACTTCCCCCTGCTGTCATGTGATGCGATGGGGAGTTTGCATATCTAAGTCGTTGTGTTGTAATCCCCACATTTTAGGCGAGGGTGCCTTGACTACCTGCAAAAACGTACTTTGAGGTTCACTGAAAGTGGTTTTTCAATGATTTCATTGTCAATCAGTGAAATTTCCTTTAGTGAATCAATTGGATTCCTTTTACAGCTGCATCTAAATTGTATATGCACCCATGATCAAATTAATCACTGCCCAAAAATGCGACTTTAAAATATATCGCCACTTGCTCATTCAAAAAACATACTCTCCCAAGAAAAGGAATTATGCCTTAGAAAGAAAGCCCTCTAGAACAAGTTCTGGATGTGCTATCATCTGCACTAATAATGTAGTTGAGATGTGTACACAGCTAAGTATGCTAATATGTGACATTATAATTAAGGTCTAACTGTGTAACTTATGGAATATGTCTTCAAAAATATTTGCATACATTGGAGCACAACTTTCAATTTGACACAAGATAGTTATGGATTTGCAAAGACCTGGCTTCAAACACGGATTTAAGTTTACAATTATTTATCTCCACTGCTTGTACACTTTCCATAAATAGGAATATTGTGTTCTTGTGTTACTGTAATAAAAGTGCTTTTTCAAAGGCACTGGATGCAGATTGTTAAAAAGTAACATGGTCAGAAAGGCATGGATATGAATTCCTTCAATGACATGGCACATACCATAATAAGAAGTAAGTTCATAGAAGTTCATCTTCTTATGTATTGGTTAACTGTGAACACACACCTGTTTATTTGCAGTGAGCATTTATTTTTGTGTAAGCACTGGGTTGTGTTTTCAAAAAGGTTAAACTATTTATGGAAATGAACGTCTTAGCTGCCTCAGTGGTACAGCTGATAATGTTAACAACAGAATTTGTAAGGGCTTTTATTTCTGCTGCATTTGTGTGTATTCTGTAAAATGTACACAAAAAATGTTAGGACTCTGCCTACAATTTAACAAGGTGTTTAACAAAAGGATACTTTGCAGGTGCTATTGCCTTGTCCTAGATCCCACAGAGGCAACAGGGAATATAGTCCACTGGAAATAAATGACTACCTCAAAGTTCAGTACTATGTCAAGTACTTCTTATGGCTTCCAATGTTCCAGAACGTTTTAAGAGGAATTGTATGCAAGTCTACACAAATCATACAAACATCTGTAACACTGCTGATGCACAGGGGGAGAGGTAAAGTTTAAAATGAACACAACATTGTTAAAAGCATGGTCAAAAATATGTTGTTATATTTATTGAAAAAAAGCAAACACTCAAATAGTACACCTCAGATATGTTCTTTATCCTGCATATGGCCTTGCAGAGATATTGCCTGCATGGTTTCCCCTACCATTGATTGAAGATAACTTGGTCATGTCATATTTCACTAATGTCTGAATTCATTGAATGTTTTCATGCTGCAAAATATCAGTACAGCATCACGGTTTGTGTGTAACTGTTGTTGCCTTTCTCACTGTTCTGTAGTCATAGCGTTAGTATATGTAAATAAGAGGAGAGGAGTTCAGCGGGATTGTCTCACCCCACAAAATATTTTTGAGAATTGCAGATTTTTATACTTATATTGCTGTTTCAATCAATTTCAGTGTTTCCCAGTCATTCAAGTCACAGATCTTAGGCACTGCCTGCACAGCTATAGTCACCACCCCAAGAGAAGTTCGTCCACTGTACTGATGAGGTATACCAAACTCCTGCTTTCTACTTGCAATGTTTCTTCCTATCTTTCCGTGGATGACTACAACTCTTCCTGTTGTGTATTGATACTGCAGGCTTATGTTTGGGTGGTCTTGATTGTTATCAACTTGGAAAAAAAGAAGTGCATATGTGGAATGGGAAGCAATAAAAACCAATGCATAAGGAAACATGGAATGGTCATATCGGGTAATGCCTGAAGACATTTCTCAAAGATGTGACACAAGGATATTATTATTATTATTATTAAATGGAAGTTGCATTATTTTTTCACAGTTAACTTTCAAATCTTATATAATAATCGACACAAAGGTTACCATTATTTAATACTCTATCTGCCTTTGGTGGCAACTAGTGATACCATCATATTTTTTATTAGCTCATAAAGTGTTGCCATTCCTCAGAGTAAAGAAAATGATCTGGAGAAGACAATTTATTGTGATAAGCTAAGGACACTTACCCATTTTTGGAGTGCTGCCTAAAATGTAACCTACATTCTTCCCATATGGTATGAAAATTAGCACTAACTACGGATATTTAGACACTATATAGGCATGACAACACAGCTAGTCCAGTGATTGTGAATGTAGATACCTAGATTAGGTGAATACAGGGCACGAACCATCAATGACTGTACTCTAAAATAAATGAAAACAAACGATTGCTACATTGTGGGCATGTCACATCCTTCAGAATGGACATACCATGTTACTCCACAAATACTGATTGCCTGAAACTTTGCATGCCAAACAACAACATGATGTCTGTTAAAACTTTTGGTCAGTAGTTGAGGACACCACTATCAGTGTTACCAGTGACATAAGCTCCACAACAGATCCCATCACACTTTCCTTTTGGCAGGTTACAGATGGGGTTTATTTGACCAGGTGGCTTTGTTTCAGATATTATCTTTGATTTCAAGAAAGACATTCAAAAGCCGTCCAATTAATTAACAGTTTTATTGTGCATTGTGCATTTGTGAATGTCACAGGTACATGATGCGAATGTCACAGGTGCATGACTTAATGAATACTGTGGCAGTACCTCTTAAACTTCTTTACCTTTAATTTAGGACTTTGGCCACCAACACTAATGATCTAGAAGAAAAGTTGAGAATGTAAGCAAGTGCAGGAAATAAGGAGAAATGACTAGTTTGCAGGCATCAGTGAGTTCTGAATATATTTAGCTAAAGCACTTGTTGAGAGGTTCTAGGAATGTTGAACATTTAACACCTGAGTTATTAATTCATAAATGGTGCTATACAAACAAGTGCATTTCAGCTATTTCTTGCATCTATAATATAAAAATAGAACAAAAACACATAACCACACTACAAAATTAATTTCAGCAACGTAAAAAGAAAATTTTTTTTAATTCTTTCCTGTGATGATTCTATGAGCATTTCACTGCTAGACAGATTAGTGTCAGCCATGCTTGTGACAGCTGGATACAACACATTAAAATTGCATTTTGTTTCAGCAGTTCCATGTGTGCTATCGTTTGGAACATCTGTCTGTAAATTCTGTCTGTAGAAGGGGATGTAAAATTCATGATTATTTCTAAGCAAATGATTTTTACCTGCAGCTGCCAAGGGATGTGGCAGAATCAATGCAGACTCTATCTGAATGAAACAGATTACAAAATCAGAATATGTTTTAGTTTTAAATTTAGTATGTGCACCCCTTGCCTAATGTCAGCTTTTCCATGGAGTTTTAAACTGTATGACATGGCACTTGTTGTTCAGTACCTCAAAGCTATAATTAATTAATTCTTTATCTCTGCAGTTATGTGGAACATTTCTCTCTTTGTTTCCTTGTTCTACAGGAATTTTTAGCTTTATTCTAATACAACTTTTCACTGTCATTACATTGAAATGTTGAACATTATACTTTGTACTATTTTAACACTTGGTTACAAAAGCATATCTTGAAAACACCAGTTTCCACAAACGCTATAAATTATCATTTATTGTATATTTTTTATTAACTGGATAAGCCCACTAGACACAAGTGCTTGTTTTCAGGGGTTCCCTGGGAACATTGCTTGGTTAAATGTTTTGCTCAGAGTCAGTAGCAGGTAAATGAAGATTTATTTATTTGCATTTTCTTATCAGGAAACTCCATCTGGGAATTAAAACCCCATTTCAGTGAAAACTCAGGGAAAAAAGCTCCATAGTTAGATATACAAAGTTATTATGACAATGTGAAAATTATATATTAAAGTAAAATCATTAATAAGGTTATAACAGAGGCTTATCAAGAATTCAACAATAAATTAATTGCCCTTTGCAATACACATTCATTAAAGTAAATGTTTTATAAAACTAAGCAAAGATGGTTTTGGAGGAAGTACTGTAGTGCATATACATTAAAGTGAATACCTCATAAAACAAAATATATTATAATAATAGAAAGACAGCTTAGGTTGTTGCGCTGTACAATATGCATTTTAAAGGAAATTATTATACAAAGGCAGCGCTGGTGATTTTTGGACAGTGAAGTAGTGATGCAGTAATGATTATTGAGTGCCTAGGCTGGACTTATTCAAGTATAAAAGAAAGAAGACAGAGCGAGATTAATATATTTTGTGTAGTGGAAAGAGAGAGAAGATTAGTGTGAGAGGAGAACAAGATTATGTCCTGAGTGGAGAGTTAGTGAGGAACATACAGTAGTTGGTATGCAGGGGAGGTATGCGGTGGCCACAGAGATTTGTTTTTGTGATAAGAAGCAAATGAGCACCTAGGGATGGTCATGGATATATCACTGCAGATAGAAGGAATCAAACCCCATACTCTTGTTGACAGTAACCAGTTCATTAGCAGATCTATGACTTCATTCTCTGTGCTAAATGGCAGACATATCATCATTGAGAAATACAACAAGATGGCATCCCAGTAGACATTAACTTCACAATTCATTAATAAAACACTTATAAATAATTACTTTCATACCATAATTCTGTCACAATAAGCATTTCATCCCTCTATTTTTCCTTCCACCATCTCTGACAAGTTAATATTCCCACAGACTGTTAATCCTCATGTAAAAAGTGTTTATGATATGTGCTGGTCCTGGCAAAAATCTGGAATAGTGTTGTGATGAACCTGAGCAGTTTGTAGATCCATCGATGGACATGGGGCACTACCACAGTTGTCCAGATGAGGAAGGGGACAAAAAAAAAAGAAATTGTGGTTTATAGATTAGAGCTTTGTTTTGCGAGTTGTAGAACTGGTTTTCAGAGAGACTGTCCTTTGAGAATGCAGCTAGGGAGTTTGGTGGCAAATTTAGCAGCTGGGTCAAGAAGGTCTTTAGTTGTAAATGCTTAAGTAGTTAAGACCTTAGAAATGGAGTTCATGTTTCATTGACTGGAAGCCATCTAGCTGTGTTCATAGTTTGACAGTCATGTTCTTGCATTAGAAAGGAGAATGAATCAATATAGTTTTTGGAACTGCTTTGAATAGATCCAGTATTAAGTGGAGGCCATATTTTATTCAAGCAAAAATGATTTCCTTGGCTATTGCAGATCTTACACCAAAGATGAGGAAAATGTCGACCTTTTGATTCCAGAACTATAGATGGTTAATGTTACCTTTGTTTACTCAATGTGGAGTTGTATATATAGGTTTTTGGCAAGCCATATAACTAGGTGTGTGAATGATGCAGTTGTTGGTACATTTTTGGAATATGTAATGTGAAATGTTTTGGGTGTCTTGACAAGTTTATGATATATTCTAAATAATGTGACTTTAGCTTTATTTTAACGTAACAGACATTTTTTTATTGTTGGTCCATTTTGATAGAGAGAGGATATTATAATCTTGTAGTGCAAACAAGGCCATTGTTAGCATTTTGGGGGCCACTAGCAAGTTTCAAGTCGGGGGCTGTACCTGGTAAGATGTAAGGAGGGACCATGTTTATTCCACACCCTTTCCCTGTTAAGATCCCATTTCCCAGCACCCCTTTAATGATCACTGTATAAAGTGTTAGTACACACAGACCATTAGAGAGACTTGTTGTGCTATTAGTTGCACTGCCTCAAGGTGCACACAATGACTGGCATTTAGTAACAATGTTACATTATGACAAGCCTCAGTACTACAGCAAGTTAGCCAGTCCCACAGAGGCACACAGACACAGTGACTGCCATTTAGTGTCAATGTTACATTATGACAAGCCTCAGTACTACAGCAAGTTAGCCAGTCCCACAGAGGCACACAGACACAGTGACTGCCATTTAGTGTCAATGTTACATTATGACAAGCCTCAGTACTACAGCAAGTTAGCCAGTCCCACAGAGGCACACAAACACAGTGACTGCCATTTTGTAGCAATGTTACATTACGACAAGCCTCAGTACTACAGCAAGTTAGCCAGTCCCACAGAGGCACACAAACACAGTGACTGCCATTTTGTAGCAATGTTACATTACGACAAGCCTCAGTACCAGAGCAAGGTAGTCACTCAGAGGTATACACACACAGTTACTGGCATTTAGTAGCAATGTTACATTACGACAAGCCTCAGTACCAGAGCAAGGTAGTCACTCAGAGGTATACGCACACAGTTACTGGCATTTAGTAGCAATGTTACATTACGACAAGCCTCAGTACCAGAGCAAGGTAGCCAGTCCCCACATAGGTATACACACACTGACTGGCATTTAATAGCAAACATATGCTACAGCAAGCCTCTATACCACAGCAAAGTGGTCAGTCCCTCAGAAATGCACACACAGTGACTGGTATTTAGTATCAGTGTCACATTATGACAAGCCACTGTACCACAGCAAGGAAGCCATTCTTACAGAGGTATACAGAAACTGACTGGCATTTAGTAGCAATGTAACTGTATGACAAGCCTTTGGAGTGCTGAAGGTAGTCAGTCCCACAGAGATACACACACAATGACTGGTATTTAGTAGCAATGTACATTATGGCAAACCTCTGTACTGCAGCAAGGTAGGCAGTCCACAGATATACACACACAGTGACTAGCATTTAGTGACAATGTAGTTGCACTATGACTAGAGACCAGATGGCTTAATGGTTAAGGTCTTCGCCTCCCATGCACAAGGTACAAGGTTCAATCCTGACCTCCGACCAATGCCTGTTTGGAGTTTGCATGTTCTCACTGTGTCTCTGTGGGGTTTCTCCCATGTCTGAAAAACATGCTGAGTGTTTCCATCTCAAATTCACCAATGAATGGAGCTGTAGGCAGCAGCACAGACTCTACATGGTGCCCTATAGAGAGAAGAGTTGTACAGACCAACGCTTTGGGTATCTACTGTGGTGCATAGATAGGAGAACACGGATCACAGACTGCACGCCAAGTAGGGATAGCTGCTCGACAGTGCAAAATATGGCTCTAGGTGATTCGGTCATGTTGACTAATGTCAAAAATGGGCATGGGTACTTAGCAATAAGTGGGTTGAGGACCTGGCCTACTCTCACTCATGCCAGGGACCCTTGCTAACAGTGGTAGGGGTATATGTGCCCCTATTGGGCAGTGTATGTGCCTGCCATAAAGTCCAGCAACCCTGGGCCAATAAGCTACTGGCTAGCCAGTGTCTAGTTGCCCAGCTTGGGTTACCTGGGATAGCTCTGTTGAGCGAAAGCTGGATGTAAAACCAACCAACCTGCCAAATATGAACTTAGAATTGCTATGCTTAATGTAGGTTCACTGACAGGATGCAGCTTGGAAGTGGATGACATGATGATACAGAGGAGACTGGACATCCTATGTATCCAAGAGACAAGATGGAAGGGCAGTGCAGCAAAGCCAGTTGTCTTGGGATCCAGACTCTACTACTCAGGTGGGGGACAGGCAGACAGGCTAGAAATGGTGTAGGAATTGTGGTGAGAGAGATGCTTCAGAAGGCAATGGGGGATATCATCAGAATTAATGACAGACTCATGGCAATCATACTCCAGTGTAATGATAGGGCAGTATTCATAACCTCAGCCTATGCCTCACAGCAGGGTTGTGATAGTGAGGAAAAGAGTGCATTCAGACAACATTTGCAGGACCTACTAGATAAAGCAGAACAACATGAATTGGTGTTGATAATGGGTGACTTGAATGCACATATTGGGACAAACAGAAATGGATATAAGGACTGCCTGGGTCCACATGTGTGGAGTAACAGTAATAAAGAAGGAGAAGCCATTCTAGACTTCTGTTTGGCAAATGGCTTGATAGTAGTCAACACATGGTTCAGAAAGAGAGACAGTCACAAGATCACATACAAGATTAGCCAACATGCAACTCGGGTAGACTTCCTCCTAGTAAGGAAAAGGCACTGGGGTAGAATCCATGATTGCAAAGTCATCCCCAGTGAAACAGTTGGCCCACAGCATAAACCATCAGTTGCCACAATCAGCTGTAAGCAGTGGTCAGAAAAGGCTCTAAGGTCAACAGAGACCAGGCTGAAGACCTGGAGGCTGACTGGAGAGAAAGTACAGCAGTTCAAGGAATTACTCAGGGCTCTAGCACCCCAAGAAGAGGAGGAAATAGGTAGAGTTGAAGAAGAGTGGCAGCACCTAAAAACAGCATGTGTTAGGACTACAGAAAAGATATGTGGCCAAGCCAGGTATGGAAATAAGGTACATAAAGAAAGCTGGTGGTGAAATGCAGAAGTCCAGGAAGTCATCAAAAGAAAGGAGTGCAGGAAGAAATGGGAGATAGAAAAGGCTGACCAGGCTAGGAAGGACCACTGTTTGGCTAACAAATAAGCTAAGAAAGAAGTTGCAATAGCAAAAGAATAGGGCATCGGAGGCACTGTACCATCTTCTGGAAAGTGACTCAGTAAGGGGCACAAATAAACTATATCAGGTTGCAAGGCAAAGACAGAAAGATAAGGAAGATATTCAGACACCCTTCATAAGGGATGCCAGCAACAACCTGCTCACCAGTCCACAGGACAGCAAAGGCAGATGGAAGGAGTATTTCCAGGAGCTTTTGAATGAAGAAAACCTCACAGAAGCTGTACTGCTCCAGAAACAACCTACAATGAGAGAAGAAGATGAGGCCACCTTAGAAGAAGTAAGAACAGCACTAAGGAAGATGAAGTCAGGGAAAGCAGCAGGCTCAGATGAGCTCACAGCAGATATGATAAAGATGCTGGGTGAGATAGGGGAGAAATGGCTCCTAAGGGTACTAATAGCAGTGTGGAGACAAAGGCATATCCCAGATGACCTGAGAATAAACGTACTCATGCCAGTGTACAAGAACAAAGGGGACATCCATAACTGTGAGCAGTACAGAGGGATCAAACTCCTACCACATTGCATGAAAGTTCTGGAGAGGGTGATTGATAAACTGATACGCAGTGTAGTAGAATATAAGATGGGAGATGAGCAGTTTGGATTCAGATCAGGATGCAACTGACCCGATGTTTGTATTGACAGATACTTGAGAAGAAGCTAGAGATGAGGAGAGAGTCTAACTGGGCATTCCTAGACTTGGAGAAAGCATATGACAAGGTCCCAAGAAAGCTAATCTGGGCAGTACTGCAGTGGTTTGAAGTCACGAAAACATTGGTAAAATTAGTGCAGGCTATGTAGAAGGACCCAGTGACTCAAGTACGAACAGTGTTTGGCCTCACAGAGGGGTTCCAAGTGGGAGTGGGTGTACATTAGGGTTCAGCTCTGAGCCCACTACTGTTCATACTGGTGATGGACTACATTAGCAAACAGGTTGGAGGGGACAGATCAACAAAGCTGCTGTATGCAGATGATATGGCAGTACAGACAGACTCTGAGCTAGAACATCAGCAAAGGATAGAAGAATGGAATGAAAATCTGAAGGCACATGGGATGAAACTAAGCACAGATAAGATGGTGGTAATAGCAAACTGGGGAAATCAGAAGACACTGAGAATAGAGATGGACAGGAAGATAGTGGAGCAGGTAAATAGCTTCAAGTATCTGTGAGTGGTGGCTGAAGAGAAGGGTAGTCAGAATGAAGAGGTCAAAGCTAGAATCAGAGGGTGTGCAGCCAAATGTCATAGAGTCTTTGACCGAAGAATGCCAAAGAAGCTGAAAAGTAAGGTGTACAAGACAGTGGTGTGACCAGTACTGTTAAATAAATTTGTTAAAGTCAGACTGTAAAAATCATCTGGCATTTAAAAACAATGTCAGTCAATAACAAACAGTAATGCAGGAGACTCAAGTATCTAATTTACAACTACTCTAATGTGCATTAGGAGGCAAAAAACCATACACAAACTTGTACAGAATTTTGTCTGGTTTTATTAGTGAGACATATGACATTTTATATGTTTTACTATCAGCTTTTGCCCACCTCACTGACGTGGTCAGTGACAGGGTCTTTACATCATAGTAACTTATGAAAAAGTGCTGAGATGGTGTTTTTCAAAAATCTTTTTCCCATGAGAATATTACAGCCTTGCAAAGCACCTGGTCGGTCACAATGTCCTTCCGAGGATGTAGCCAATTCAAGGCTCTTAGATTAGTTCGAATACAATGGGTGCATGTCTTCTTTAATACTTCCCTTTGTCTCTTTCTTGTTCACCAGCTGGACATTATCTCTGATAGTGCGCACAAGGCCGTTTTTCTGGTGGAAGCAGGAAAAGATACACATGCACACAGATTCATTATTTTTTAACTTTGCAAAATAATCTTTCACTGACAGACATGAGCCAGGCCGAGCTGATCGCTGCCAAGGCCAAGTTTCTAATTATACTGCAGCTTATGCTTCAAGCAATAATATGCAAGTTTATTTCTACTATTATTCTAGTAAAACAGAATTAAATGCATTACATATCATACTATTTTTCTACCTTTGCTCTCCATATAGATTTGAGCACATTTATTCCTGTCTAAAGCACACATTTCCCTAACAGTTTATAGATGTTTGAATACAGATTTTTCTGACATTCTCCCTCCTGTTAATGCATTTCATTTTATTTGAAACATAAACAATATCATTTCATTTTTTGCCTTTTCCTTTTTAAGGACTTTCAGCTAAGTTAGTCATTGGTTTTATATTTTAGAAAAAGCATTATTTGAAATTAATCTTTTAATTTCAACACTTTGGTAAAAAGTTTCAGTAACAGATATATCAACAAATTTTTGATTAATCTTTTTATGCAGGGAATTTTACAGTAAACACATGCTCCTATTAGGAGTATACCCACACAAATAGCAATTAAATGTTTAATAGGATGGAACCCCACCCCCCCCAAACAGATTCTGGAAAAAGTCCGTCAGTGGGTTTGGGCCTGGTTTAGTCATTGCTGATACTTGCTGAATTACCTCTAGGTGGTCATTGATTTTATGTTGGTTGTCTGGAATGTACGCACAGCATTTTTTTTTGTGTACCACCTCTTGCCGCTAGGGTGAAGTAAAGAGCCATTCGATTTTGTAGCACAACAGTTTTTATTGCATTCAGTTCATTAGTCACCAATTCTAGGGTGGAAAAAGTTGCATTGCTCATGACTTCTTGACAGCTTTCTCAGCTCCCAGATTGATTTGACTGCTCCATAGGCTGGTGGTATTCCTGCCCTGGATATAACACTGTTGCCCAAGTTTATATGAGTCAATTTACTTTTGTCTTTCACTGAATTATGGCCTTTTTAACCAGCTTCGATTTTACCAACTGGATTCACAGGTTTTTTTTACTGGACCTTCAGATTCTCGAGCTGTTTTTCTTACGTTTCGTATCTTACCCAAAGGTAATTCTGCAGTATGTCTTATTGCTGAAACCAGATAACCCAAAAAACAACTGCCGGACCAATTTTCAGGTAACCATTTATATGCCTTTTTTCCACAAATAAAATCATTACTTTGGTACTAATACGTGTTATCCCTGCATGAAACATTTTTCTATTCTTAATAGACAATTGCTTAGTTAAGACTGGATTGTCACATACTGCATTTAATGTAGTTTTCATTGAACTCAGATATGAATCATGGTTAGTATCACAAACAGTACCCCCACTTTTGACTTTAATGTAACATTTATAAGACATTGTTATATTACCATTACTCCAGCCCACTTGGAGGGTATCACTTTTGTAGAAACATATAACTCCTTTTTGTGTGACAGGTAAAAATAAAGCAATTTTGTCCTGTGATTTCGCAGTTTCTGTATTAAGAACACTTTTCCAAGTTTCATTTTATTCCCAGAGGGACAGTGGACATTAACAGTCTCTTATATGTTGTTGGTATAGCTGTACAAACTCAGCAATTTGAAATGTGCATAGTTTATGTATGCACAAGCTTCATGGTCAGGTATGTGTTAAAGTTTGGATGCCAGTCTATAAACAGTTTATCACGTCTTCTCACTTTTACTCGTGTGGTTGAGTGCAGAGAAAAACCACAATAAGAGAAAAATTGTCATATTTAGTCAACAAATGCACTGCCAAAGAAAATAATTATGCAATAGTTTTTGGGTTGCTCTGCTTTTTGTTTGCTTTACTCTTGGCCATTTTGCCCTTGTGTATCAGTCACAAAGTTCTTATTCAGCTGAAAGTTCTTTTGTCTGAAAAAGAGTTAAACTGCAAAACAGATTTATTTATTAACAGTTTCTTTATATAATTAGCTAGTGAACTGTCAGCCTCCAGCTCTGCAGGCATGAGAGCTTTTTACTGAGGCACATAATATGCCCTTCCAAATACTACTTCAAAGGGGATTAAACCCTTTACATTTGTTACTGTTTTCATGCTCAGCAATGCTAGAGGTAAACAGCAAATTTAATTTTTCTGAGTCTCACTCATCAACTTCCTCAACTTGTTTTTTTAAAATCCCATTGTACCTCTCCACCAGTCTTGCTGACTGTGGGTGGTAAGCACAGTGATTCCTTAAGGAAATCCCAAAAAAAAAAATCTCCCAAGTTGTTGAATTGTCTGATTGACAAAATGTGTCCCATTGCCACTATAGATTCTTTCCGGTATGCCAAATCTAGGAATGATTTCTTTCACTAAGGCTTTTGCTACTGTTGCTGCGTCCGGATTCCTGGTCGGAAAAGCTTCTACCCATTTTGAAAACATATCTATGATCACTAAACAGTATTTTTTCCCTTCACATTTATTCAGTTCTATGAAATCCATACAAATAGTATGGAACGGATAGGGTGGTGTCGGAAAGCTCCCTCGCTTCGGTTTAAATGCTCCCTGTGCATGATGTTTGCTACAAATATGACATGTTGCACAAAATTTTTGTGTATAATTCGTAAATCCGTATGTTTGGAATGTTTTGTTAACTAACTGTACCATCCCCCCTGTTGAGACATGGCTTTGCCCATGGCTCAACAAAGCTGCATATTTAAATAAATTAGACGGCAATATTGTTTTTTTTTTTTTTTTTGGAAATGTACAGTCCATTTTTAAAAATTGCACCTTGTTTTACCCAGTTTTGTTTTTTTGCTTTTGTAGTAAGCATTTGCATTGTTTTTAACATGTTTAAATCTAAAATCTCAAAGGGTTGTAATTTTTCATTTAAAAATAAAGTTTTTGAGTCTGAGGCTGCTTGCTTTGCAGCTGCATCAGCTCGTGCATTACCTTTTGAAATCTTATTCTGTTGTTTTGTATGAGCTACACATTTACAAATAGCTACTTTGGTAGGCAACTGAATAGATTCTAATAGCTCCAAAATAAATTGCGCATGATTAATAGGTTTTTTACTGGATGTAATCATCCCTCTATTTTTTTTATTGTTGTGCAAACACATGCACTGTAGAAAAAGCATACTGATTATCAGTATATATGTTTACTTTTTTTGCCTTTTACTAAAATACATGCTCCTGTTAAAACTACCAGTTTTGCTGCTTGAGCATACAAGTTGTGTGGCAAAGTTTGTGCTTTTAGATTTTTAGTGTCTGTAACTACTGTATACCCCACCAGATTTTTTTCTGTAGGACCCCTTTTGCATGAGCCATCCACGTAATATGTCACCTCAGCATCATCCAAGGGCATATTTGTAAGATTTTGTCTAGGTAAAGCTAACTGTTTATATGAGGTTGACTCAGCAGTATGGTCGTACATGAAAGATGTTTAGCAGGAGAAAGGTATGCAACTTTTTTTTGTAGCAGAATTATTGCAACTGCATGAGGCATTTTTAATGTGAGAGGGTGGAATAACACCACTGAGGCTGAAGCCTGCACTGCCATTGCTGCTGCAACTACTGCTTGTACACAGTGAGGCAAAGGTTGCACCACTGGGTCTAACTGTGATGAATAGTAAGCTTATGGGGCATTGCTTATTCCCATGTTGTTGCTTTAATACTGATGTCATGTACCATTGCTTACAATTTATGGTCTAAAAAAAAAAAAAAAAACGTTTGTGATAACTTGGAAGTCTTAAAACTAATGAAGAAGCTATTAACTGCTTCAACCTGCAGAAAGCCATTTCTGCTTTTGTTTTTCATCGTAAAATAATTTGGTACCCAGCTTTAACAAAAATTAGTTGTACCTAAGAAAGACATTATTTTTTTTTAGTTGTTGGTTTGGGTGCTTGCAAAATTGCTGTTTTTTCTCTTTTTTTTTTCCCACTATCTAGTATTTTACCTTTATTGAATATCACATATCCCAGGTATTTAACCTGTGTTTTTTTTTCAAAGTTTGTAACTTACTTTTGTTTACTTTGTGTCCTTGTATTACTAAAAATTTTAACAATGCTACTGTATTTACCCTGCACTGCTGCTGGGTGCTGCTAGCAAGATGTCATTTACATAAAGTAAAATTTGACTACTTTTTGGTGGGGTAGACCCTGCCAGGTTGCTAGCCATTTTTTGTGCAAATATTATTGGGCTCTCACAATATCCCTGTGGTAGTCGAGTATATGTATACCTTTTACCCTGAAATGTAAATGTAAACCAATATTGACTATCAGGATGTACAGGTATTGAAAAGAAAGCATTGCTTATATTTACCACAGTAAAATACTTCTGTTGTGGCTTTAAATCATTTAACAAGGTATGTGGGTCTGGCACCGTGGGTGCTCTAGGTATTACTGCATTATTTACAGCTTATAAATCTTGTACCATTTGCCATTCCCGTTTGCTTTTTTAACAGGAAATAGGGGTGTATTACATGGTGAATCAGGAGATTCTACCAGTACTCCTTTTTTGAGTAATGCTGCTTATTATAGGCTTAATTTTTACTTTTGCATTTTTTTCTAAAATGTATTGTCTTTTCTGTGGTCTAAAAGCTGACTTTGGGGTAATTGTAACTGGTCTTGCTGCTTGAATAAGCCCTACATTTAACTTGCCTGTTGACCACAGAGTTGTTGGAATTTTACACAAGGCCTCTTCTTTTTCTTTTAATAAAAATGCTAATCAGCTGTCCTTACTAGATTGCAAGTGTACAGCTGTATGTGTCTGTGTCAACCAATTCAGTTTTGTTTTTATATCCCTTGTCCTGACATTTTTAAATCAGTCTGTTTTTTCATTTTGTTACCTTTTTTTTTTTAAGTCTGCCCATTTAACACTTTTGTTTTTTGTCAAGCTGACATGTGGCAGTCTATTGGACTTATACAATCTCATGAACTCCTGAGGTAATGAACAGCTTACTACACTGTTTTCCTCAGTATCCCAGCATAAAGTTTGTAATATTAATTTGTCAGCAGGATTTTTACTTATATTTTTTATCAGGTCCTGGTGTGCTACAGTAGTATGGAGTACAATGTAACAAGTGCTGCTGATCAGTGTCAAGGGAGGGTACCTTACTGATGGCTACGTTTATCAGTTCTTTGGTTACTGCCCCTGGACCAATCATAACTAGGTCCTGGCTGTACCAATAATAGGCTTTACCCTCTGATTACACCACAAGAGCATCCATTTGTCTTTGTGCTTCCATACCCTGCATGGTAGGAACTACTGCTATGCCAAATATCTGCACAAGGTCTCTTTCCAGTAAGTTTACTGGATATTTTTGCAGAAACTACAATTTTATTTTTCTGAGTCATACCTGAAACAGGGTCAGTTATTGCTATATTATGGGAAAGTGGTTCCCTGTATAGCTGTCCATTTGCTGCTTTTACTAATATATAATCAGGTGATTCAGAATGTTTTGGTAACTTGGAGGGGTGTATCAAAGTCCGTGACGCTCCTGAGTCACACAGGAATTTGACCTTTTTTTTCTCCACCAGAAGTGTTACTTCTGGTTTTGTATTTGCTAGGTAGAGCTCCAGGCTCAACAATGCTAAATCTAAAATTTTATTTTCATTTTTATCCTTTACATCTGTTTGTACTTCCTTTATTTTCTTTACTACATTTACATTTTCTTTTTGTTTATTAACCTTTCCTGATGATTTTTGGTTATTATCACTATCATATAGTTAGTCCACATCTCCTTTATCTTTTGTCATTGCTTTTTTATTTTGTTTATAGTCCTTAGCTAGATGCCCTTTTTACCTGACTGTAATACAAATACTTTAGCTCTGTCTTCAGCAGTGAAGACTTGTGCCTTTTTTTTTTTTTACTATTAAAGTGTCTTTCAGTACGTCTAGCATACTCAAGTAAGGCTTACAGCCTGCTTGTTTAGTGATTTATCATATGCCTTGTAATAAAACTACTAACAGAGGCAATGCAACCTTTTAAAAATGTATTTTTTTAATTGTTGTTTTAAGCATTTTAATAATCTAGCATAATATCCATTTACTGTCTCATTTTTCTGTTGTATGCATTAATTAATGCAAGTCTAGTCTGCTCTAAGTTTTCATTTTTTAGAGATTCTGTCTGTTAGACCTTTTACTCTGTTGTCTAAAAATGTTTCAGAATTTTTTAAGCTTTTGTTTTTTTTACAATTTGCTTTTTCAATCCACCTATGTGCTTGAGGTATGCCTAGTTGGTGCTGTTTTTTTTTTGCCTGACGCCCTGCATTAGATTAAAGCTTGTTTAAGGAGTTTAACTAGTGAAAGTTTATCTAGTTTACTATCAAATTTATAGTTGTTAACACATTTTGCAAAATATCTCACATTATTTGCTTACTGCAATTGCATATGCTTTACATTATCCGTTAGGGGCGGATCTCGTGATCTCTTAGTGCACTGATTTCCCATGTCTTAAAAAGACTGTTACGTAACCCTTTTCTTGTACCACGTGGTATCTTATTTTTCCATATTCACAGTAGTGTCTAGAATGACTGTTTACTTTGCTTTGTTATTCCCTGATCTATGACTCAAGATACAATACTTTGACTCTCTCTCTCCCTGCTATCACAAACCTTAGCAATAGCACAGTGTAACCTGGTCCCTGATCTAAAACAAAGACAAAGAGGGAATTTTTTTTTACCTGAGCCTCCCGCTTTGACTGTCTTTTTTTCCTTGGGGCCCAGTCTTCCGCTTTTTAGCCACAGATCAGAAAGTGGACAGCCTCTTTACACACAACAATTTAGTCGGAGGTCTTTTTACTTTAAGAAGAACCATTTTGTTTTGGCAGCTTTTCCTGCGCAGATTTATCACCACTCATGCACTCTGTGACCTGCAGCTTACCAAGGGAATTCCGGTCCGAAGGACCAAAATGTTAAATAAATTTGTTAAAGTCAGACTGTAAAAATCATCTGGCATTTAAAAACAATGTCAGTCAATAACAAACAGTAATGCAGGAGACTCAAGTATCTAATTTACAACTACTCTAATGTACATTAGGAGGCAAAAAACCATACACAAACTTGTACAGAATTTTGTCTGGTTTTATTAGTGAGACATATGACATTTTATATGTTTTACTATCAGCTTTTGCCCACCTCACTGACGTGGTCAGTGACAGGGTCTTTACATCATAGTAACTTATGAAAAAGTGCTGAGATGGTGTTTTTCAAAAATCTTTTTCCCATGAGAATATTACAGCCTTGCAAAGCACCTGGTCGGTCACAATGTCCTTCCGAGGATGTAGCCAATTCAAGGCTCTTAGATTAGTTCGAATACAATGGGTGCATGTCTTCTTTAATACTTCCCTTTGTCTCTTTCTTGTTCACCAGCTGGACATTATCTCTGATAGTGCGCACAAGGCCGTTTTTCTGGTGGAAGCAGGAAAAGATACACATGCACACATATTCATTATTTTTTAACTTTGCAAAATAATCTTTCACTGACAGACATGAGCCAGGCCGAGCTGATCGCTGCCAAGGCCAAGTTTCTAATTATACTGCAGCTTATGCTTCAAGCAATAATATGCGAGTTTATTTCTACTATTATTCTAGTAAAACAGAATTAAATGCATTACATATCATACTATTTTTCTACCTTTGCTCTCCATATAGATTTGAGCACATTTATTCCTGTCTAAAGCACACATTTCCCTAACAGTTTATAGATGTTTGAATACAGATTTTTCTGACAAGTACTAATGTATGGTACAGAAACCTGGGCAGTAAAGGCAGAACAATTGAAGAAGCTAGATAAATGGAAATGAAGTTCCTGAGAAAGGTGGTAGGATGCATACTGTGGGACAGATGAAGAAATGAGGAAGCCAATGTAGCTCCAACTGCAGAAAAGATCAAAGAAAACAGATTATGGTGGTTTGGATACTTATAGAAAAAACAGAAGACAATCTGGTGAGGAAGATTTGGGACAGACATGAAGAAGGTAAGAGGATGCGAGGATGTCCAGCAAAGAGGTGGATGGATTGTGTAAAAGAAGATCTGCGACAGTCAGGCATGAGTGTTGAAGAAGGCAGGAGTGTGGCACGGAATCGAGAGAGTTGGCAACAGTTAACATGACACATTGACCCCATGTAGAAAAAAAATGGGAAAAAGGGGCTAATGATGTAGTTGCACTGTGACAAGCTTCTGTACTGCATCAAGATAGCCAGTCCCACAGATATACAGAAAGGCACCCAGACTCTTTCACACAGGACAGAGGCAACCATACAGATAACACACACACACGCACACACAATAAAGACAGTACAACTGCTAGACTGAAATATGCAGGTACAGCGCTACTCAAACTCATGCCACACAAGACAGTTAAACTGATGCTCACACCACCCAAGATGCATAAACATATGGTTACATCACATAAGATGCATTATTCAAGTAAACAGACATTCATACCACACAAGATGCATTAGGCAGACAGATGCTCATAGCACAGAAGATGCAGTGGTCAGACAGATGCCCACAAGATGCATTAGAGAGACAGATGTCCACAACACAAGATAAACTAGACAGGCAGACAGATGTCCAAAAGACACATTACACAGACTTACTGCACAACACAGGTGCTTCACTACAGCAAGACTAAAATACACACTAATCTCACATGACAGGTACACAACTACAGTTATACAGGCATATACACATATATACACACACATGCACACAGAAGACAGTGCTATAACAAAGCAGACATAAGACAGCAAGATAAGACAGAGGGACACAAGACAGCAACTACAGAGGCACAAAAAAGATCAAGGCACAGACAAAAACACTGATAGGCAGAAGTAGAGACGCACACAGAACAGAGACACATACAGAGGCACACAACTCAAAGACAGCTACAGACATGCAGAACAGAATGACAGACTGCAGAGGCACCCAAGACAGTCATGGGATGTACATATAGAAAAGGCTGCAGACACACACACATGACATACAGGAGAAAGTCATGGGGATTACAGAGAATGAACCAGACAGACTCAAACCCAAAGAGGATCAGGTGGAGACAAAAAAGCACACAGATGACGGGCACTAGAGTGACATTTATCTAGAGTGTGCAGTTAGCTCCTTAGATTATCAGATTCCTGCCACGTTTATTATGCCTTATGAGCAGTTTTGATTCTTACTCTACTTCAAGCTGTCTTTGCCTCATCATGAATTCTCCTCCTCATTATTGTCAACTCAACAAATCCTGCCTCTCCAACCTGTACTTGCTTCAGCAAATCTTGCTGCTTTTTTTGTCCTCATTCTCCTACTTGGTCCTACCTTCCAAAGTAACCAAAATCAGACTGAATACATAGCACAATATTATACAAGCCAGGCTAAGGTACAACCTGAAATTTACTGACGAATAGCATTCTACTGGACAAGGCAATATGTGCACATACCTGTCGTTTTACTGGTATACTAAGAAATTTCTTCCAGACAAAGTCATCAATGAGGCTGCTGTTTGAAAAACCTTGTCTCACTTCATGCTCAGTTGAGAGCCCAGCTAAGCCTGAAAGTTTCTGCTGACTCATTGGACGTAGGTATGAGTCAGTTTCAGTTTAATAAAGCTGGATTCTACAGTAGCTCCTGTAACAGGTGCAGTCAAATAAATGCTGAGTGAAATGTAAGTATTAGTATAGCTGTCCTATAACTGGTTGTAAATGAGGATAACAGTCAATGGTAACAATTCATTATCCAGCTTTCAGGAACAGCTTTTCAGTTAGTGACCAAGGTCATAGTCAGTGGATACTTGTCCTGTCTGTCAAATTGTTCTTTCAGAGCCTTGCACTGTTGGATCAAGGTGTTTTCCATAACTTCACTCATGGCTTTAATATTTGATAAAAATCTAAAGGCCTTATCAGACTCTGAAAGCTACTCAGACTGGTCAGTAAATGTCAGTACTGTCGTATCGCAGCAGCAGACTGAAAAACGGCATGTAGTTTTACCTTTGGGTCCTGTACTATCTCATCCTCACCTTCTTAGTCAAAGAAACACTTTACTGTCCTCTGCCTCATTGCCTGATATGTGGTACTAACACCCAATTCTTCTGCTGTTTTGGTGGCTTTATCCATGTCATGTTGAAATCTTTTCTTTCTGTAGTTCCTCAACAAGTCCATTGTCGACAACAGCACTTTGACACATGTAGAAATATCAGTGATGGACTCAGCAGCACGTTGCTTGTATGATTTATCTCTTTCAGCACATCGTACCAAACCACTTAGCTTACAATTTAATGATATGCCATAAGTTCTGAGCATGGTCCCATTGTATGTTACAGCATTACGTGTACATAAAGCTTCATCTCCCTGCTGTAATGCTCCCTCGACTCCCTTCAACTGAGACCATACTGCCTTGATAGAATCGACCCTGCATTCTCAGTCACAGACAGTGGCTTCACAGTAACAGTTGTCTTATTTCAAAATCTATCATCAGGTAGTTCATGCTGAACATCATCATCTTTCGGCTTTTCCCACTAGGGGTCGCCACAGTGGGTCATCTCTTTCCATTTCTTCCTATCCTCTGCATCTTGCTCTGTCACACCAACCACCTGCATGTCCTCTCTCACCACGTCCATAAACCTTATCTTAGGCCTTCTTCTTTTCCTCTTACCTGGCAGCTCCATCCTTAGCATCTTTTTCCCAATATACCCATCATCCCTCCTCAGCCCATGTCCAAACCAACGCAATCTCGTCTCTCTTGCTTTGTCTCCAAACTGTCCAACATGAGCTGACCCTGTAATATACTGATTCGTAATCCTATCCATCCTAGTTACACCGAGTGCAAATCGTAACATCTTTAACTCTGCCACATCCAGCTCTGACTCCTGCCTTTTTGTCAATGCCACTGTCTCCAACCCATATAACATAGCTAGTCTCACTACTGTCTTGTAGACCTTCCCTTTCACTCTTACTGGTACCCATCTGTCACAAATCACTCCTGACACTTTTCTCCACCCATTCCATCCTGCCTGTACTCTCTTCTTCACCTCTCTTCCACATTCACCATTACTCTGAACTGTTGATCCCAAGTACTTAAACTTGTCCACCTTTACCAACTCTCCTCCTTGCATCCTCACCATTCCTCTACCCTCCCTCTCATTTACACACACATATTCTGTCTTAGCCCTGCTGACCTTCATTCCTCTGCTCTCTAGAGCATATCTCCATCTCTCCAGAGTCTCCTCAACCTGATTCCTACTCTCACTACAGATCACAATGTCATCTGCAAACATCATAGTCTGAACAGAGTACATAAATATTCTGAATGCATCAAAAGAAAGACATTGTAGTGATGAATGCACTTCATTAAGTATAAGATTTCAATTGTGGCAGTCATGTGGCACATAAAATGCCTTTGAATTCATCTATTTATCCTGCCATGCAGTCCAGCTCATTTCCTTTTCATATTGCTGTCATTGTCAAATCCTTGTCTTCAGCTGTAATTAATCTCGAGTTGCTGATGTTGCATAGTCTGAAGAAATTCATCTGTAAGTTATTTAAGAATCTGAAAACGTACATCTGTAAGTCCTGATCTGGTAGCACTGTTCACTGGCACACATCTTCATCTGTAAGTCCTGATCTGGTAGTACCATTCACAGGCACACATCTCCATCTGTAAGTCCTGATCTGGTAGTACCATTCACAGGCACACATCTCCATCTGTAAGTCCTGATCTGGTAGTACCATTCACAGGCGCACATCTCCATCTGTAAGTCCTGATCTGGTAGTACCATTCACAGGCGCACATCTCCATCTGTAAGTCCTGATCTGGTAGTACCATTCACAGGAACACATCTCCATCTGTAAGTCCTGATCTGGTAGTACCATTCACAGGCGCACATCTCCATCTGTAAGTCCTGATCTGGTATTACCATTCACAGGCACACATCTCCATCTGTAAGTCCTGATCTGGTATTACCATTCACAGGCACACATCTCCATCTGTAAGTTCTGATTTGGTAGTACCATTCACAGGCACACATCTCCATCTGTAAGTCCTGATCTGGTATTACCATTCACAGGCACACTTCTCCATCTGTAAGTCCTGATCTGGTATTACCATTCACAGGCGCACATCTCCATCTGTAAGTCCTGATCTGGTAGTACCATTCACAGGCACACATCTCCATCTGTAAGTCCTGATCTGGTAGAACCATTCACAGGCGCACATCTCCATCTGTAAGTCCTGATCTGGTAGTACCATTCACAGGCACACATCTCCATCTGTAAATCCTGATCTGGTAGTACCATTCACAGGCACACATCTCCATCTGTAAGTCCTGATCTGGTAGTACCATTCACAGGCACACATCTCCATCTGTAAGTCCTGATCTGGTAGTACTATTCACAGGCACACATATGAGAAAGTGTTGCACAGCTGTGGCTGCAGTCCTTGAAACAGCAACATACCTGACTCCTACAGCCATTTGTTCCAGATTGCTGATGTCTGGCATACAATCAAGAATCACTGACAAGTACCTGGCATCCTTCACCTTCCCTACATTGATCCTCAAAGTAGCATTTGAGATCAGCTGTATAATTTCATCTTGTATGTCCTTCCCAAGGTAATTATCCATAACGTCTTTATTTTTAATTTGATGCAAATGTTCAGCCATGAGAGAATCAAACTGTGACAAAAGCTGCACTTTCCCTAAGATATTGCCATTCCCTTGGGTGTACAGTGTGTCACACATCCCATGGAATTCCATGTTACATTCTTCCAGGTACTGGACACCAGATCTAATGCATTCTAACACACCAAGCCATTGAGTAACTTCTTTTTCAACTAGTGCTTGTCTCCTATCATCCATTGTCTGCCTACTCTTAGTCAGTTGTCCAGATCTTTCCACTTAAGCATGCATGCTGCATGCTCTGGTGCTCAATCATGGCTGTTGTAAAGCTTTGGACTTGTCTATCCATGGTCTTCAAGTACCTTGACCAGAGGAGGTAGTTATAATGTCCAAACAATTTGCATAGAAAGCAAAATAGTGCACCTTTTAAGAGAGAATAAGTCAACGGAGTCCATTTTGCAGTCTCCGTTATGCAGCATGTAGAAATAGTTATCTGATAGGAATCATCTTTTCTGTTAATTAATTTGGAACTGTGGCAACACCACTTGCACAGATCCATGCCAGATGGCAGCTACCCTAAAATCATTGCTTATCAAGTCTCGCCAAGTTTCTTGATCCTTAAATGAGACACCTGACCCTTTCTGCATGCCACAGGCCACATCTGTTGTCACTACAAAAGTATCTGCTGCTTCTATATCAGAATTTGGTAATCCTGCCAGGACTTCTAAAACAGAACCTTCAGATGTTGACATAATTTCTTCCATGGGGGTAGCAGTAGGTTCACAGGAGGTAGCCTGTGGTGTGGCTACAACACAGTGGGCACTTTTTATGGTAATCAGAAAAACTGGAATCACAGTGGGCAGGTTGTACTGCAGAACCACTGTGTTCTACTGCAGGTAGATTTTTTTGCTGCTTATTGCTTTGATGACCCACAGAAGAATGTCCTAATGAGACTGCTGTCTTTGCCTCCTCATACCTCTGCTGCAGCACATGACAAATATGTGCACTTCATTTCTTATGGGGAATGGAAGTGAAGCAGAATTACTCCTTATTGTACGTTAGGTCTTTTTGTCATCTTAGTAAAAATCACCACTTTCTTTGCTTTGCCATTGCCACATTACACCTACTGAAAATGTGCGAGGTATTAGACATGAACAGACTAGCAGTGTGAACATTTATTCTGAGGGTGACTTCATTTGCCAGATTACATCCATTACAATAAAGTTCCATGTGACAACAGTGGAATTGTTACCTGACAGATTTACTTGATATACCCACAAAGGCAAACACACTGAATTCAGAGCTGTACAATAGGCACGCGAGTATTACAAAATGACGCACACCTAATATCGCACATCTGTTTCATTGACATCAGATACCATTGCACCACAGGCAGAAAAACAGAAGAATGACAGTGACCAGTATGCAAAAAAGACTGTAATGCAGGCAAATAATACAACCGAAAAATGGGTTATTTCCAAAAAGTCTTGTAAGTTACTATTCCTGCAGGCACAAAAGAATGAGGATAGATGCTGAAAACACTGATCTTAAGAGCAAGCTGTACAATAGGAAAAACTGAGGAGTATTACAGAATGATATAACTCGCATAATGCATGTCTGTTTCTTCAACATCAGTTACTGCTATACCACAGGCAGAAAAACTGAAGAGTAAGTTGTTTAGTAGGCCAAAAGAACTCAAACACAAAGGCCCAAATTCAGGGGCAGATTTTCAAAATTCTGCGTATAGTTTTGAATGTTGCTAAACAGGTCTTCTATTAGCATTACTTTTCTTAAGGATCACTAAAACTGTAGCATCAGTAAATAGAAAACCACAGTGTGTTAAGGCAAACAAAACTAAGAGTCAAACATCTAAGATGTTCTTTAAGATTCTTCACCTTTCACCCCGTATAACACTTTAAATATTCCTATTGCAAGCTGTCTGGAGCAGGTGTTTCCACCTACCTCACAAACTCTTAGCATAAAAATTCTGGACAAAACCCAAAATAATGGTAGAGTTAAAGGCATAAACTCAGAGTCATAAAAATTTACCCTGATGCTACAACAGGTTGTGCATTAAAATGCATTTTGTGAAAGACAAGAAGTCTGATAATCAAAGCTTTGCTTAAAAAAAATTATGAGGGTTAGACTAAACACAAGCACACATCTATACATTCTACACATGTATTCTCACAATGCCCCTCCAATCTCATCTCTTAGCACTTGAATTCTGGACAAAAGAGTAAAACCAGAAACAGATTTTAGATATTACTCTTAATAACACAGAAGGATGCGAGAATAACTTTTTCATTAGTGTCAGTTTTGTGAAGGATATGAAGTCGGAAACAGAGTGTTTAGTCACTTCAGTCCTCGATATTTTGCAACATCACCGCAATTGTTAAGAAGGACAGACCAGACATAGGCAAAAATCTGAACATTCTGTGCTACTTAAAGGACTCCCATCTCTCAACCTGTTAGCACAGGAAATCTGAAACAAGCCAAATGTAATGGTAGGACAAAGAGACAAATCAGGGACACATTTTTAGTACTGCATTTACAAACATAAAAATCTGGACATTCTACATTCTTTTAGCACAAAGGTGTAAATGAAGCCAAATAAAACTGAAAGGCAAGAGTATAAAATGAGGGGCACATTTTCAATACTGCTTTTACTTCTTCTTTCGGCTTTTCACAGTTAGGGGTCACCACAGCGGATCACCTGTCTGCTCATGATTGGCAGTGGAGTTTTACAGTGTCGAGTTGCCAGCCCAGCACCCAGCCTTCCACAGAAGGTGCACACACATGCACTCACACCTAGGGCCAATTTAGAGTGTCCAGTCCACCTGCTGCATGTCTTTGGGATGTGGGAGGAAACCCACGTGACCACAGGGAGGACATGCAGACTCCGCACAGAAGGCACCCCAGCCGAGGATCGAACCGGAGAACCTCTTGCTGTGAGGCGACAATGCTAACCACTGCACCACCATGGCTGCCCTTCAATACTGCTTTTACAAATGTAACAAAATCAGGATATTCTGCAATAGTTTTACACCCCCCCCCCCATCTTAACCACTTAGCAGAAGAAATCTGCACCAAGATATAAGTAATGATGGGACAAAGACAATCATGGTCACAGTTTTAGTGCTGCATTCACAAAAGTAAAAATCTGCACATTCTGCATTATTCTCACCCCCACCCCCATAACCTCTTAGGACAAAAGGTATAGACAACACCAAATATAACAGAAGGACAAAGAAATAAAATTAGGGAAACATTTTCAATACTTATTTACAAATGCACAAAAATCTGGGCATTCAGCAGCAATCTCAAATCTCTTCCACCCCATGCCCCAAACTCTTAGCACAAGAAATCTGGAAAGCCCAAAAATAATGGTAAGACAAAGGCATAAAATCATATAGTAAGACTGCTTGTACAAACTAATAAAAATACAGTCATTTGTCAGTTTTGTCACAGACAGCCCCTCCCCAACATCTTTCAACCATGTAGCTCAAGAAGTCTGGACAACACTAAAAGTAATGCCAGGACAAACGTGTAACATAAAGAGCACATACATTTTAAATGCAGCTTTAAGAAACTTGCACAAATCTGGACATTTGGCAATATTATCAACCCCCATGACCACCACCACCACTCACCTTCTTAGTCCAAGAATTCTAGACAAAAGCAAAAATGACAACATCCAAGAAAAAACAACAAAAAAACAAAAGCACTTTAAATCAAGTGGGACAATAGCATTATTGAGTAACTGAGTGTTCAGAAAGGGGCATTAATTGAAAAACTGTAATGTATGAATATTATCTCTCTAGAAGGATTAACCAGAACTATGGGTCAGGTTAAAAGGCAGTTGTTCTCATTGTAAAGGAGCATCATCTGAGTAGGTGTTTGGGTTAGGTACATACCTTAATTGCCTACAGCAGACATACCTCAACAACCAAGCAAAACATAGAGTGGGAATGCATCAACAGTGGTACTGGCTGTAACAGTGTAATGCTGACCCGATGCAACACTAAAACCCTGCAATAGCACTTTGTGCTTTGAGTGGCAGGAGTCTACTGGAAGGGTGGCAGAGGTCAATACTACCTTGAAGCTGTATGATAGAGTGAGGTCCTGCTTGGTATAAGTCCTTATATTTTAAGACTAAGCACACAAGACCGGTCAATACAAAAGTGTTAGGAGCACTTTCAGTCACTGGGATAACACCATAGGTCTCAACCTGCTAAGAGTCCAATGTGGAACACAGACCATTGCAATGTGTGATAGACAGCCAAAATGTGGAACTCCCTATTTCGCAATGCACAAAAAAGCATATATTGACCATGGCCTTTCAACCAAAATATACCATTTGTAAGTATTTAATAATGTACACACACACTTGCAGACACAGACATTTACATATACGCACATAGATGTAGAAGCAAAACGACAGTGGCTCACGTATAGAATAACGCAAACACACACACACACACACACACACCATTGTCATAACTCTGAACTGCCCAGAATTTTGCAGAATGCCCAAATATTTGCCTCATATTTTAGGTCTGTTCCTCATAAAGTATGTAGTTTTCTGGAAAATCCCAGAGGAATGACATAATAAGATAGTGATAGAAATTTCAGTTTCAGACATGGTATTCTTCAGAACATGTATGGTAATACAAAACCTGTTCTTTTAGCAACTTTCTGAGTTTATAATAGCAATATCTAAAAAAATTAATAGCAATACCTAACAAGCTCATGGCAAACAAATGGAGCAGTGGGTAATCAGTGCACAATTTGACTTGTTGCAGAGAGCTAGAGTCTAGAGGAAGACCGACAGAGACTGTGGATGTTCAGGAAGTCAGCAATACATAGGTCAGAACGTCTGAACATAATCTGCCTAATAAGTGTTAAATTAAAGACAATTGTGGAGGCATGTTAGAAAGGGAGCTTGATTGTAAGGATAGTTATAGTACAAGTAATCCCTGAAAAGGTATGCATTAAATGTGAGATGCCCTTCTGAAAAAGACAAGCAGAACTTGGAGCAGCATATTTAAACAGCATCTTTGGCTGTAACATTGTAAGAGTACAACGTTGACCAAATGCAGAACTTAAACCCTCAAAGATGCTTTATGCACTGATCAGGCAAGGTGCTTCTACAAAGGTGACAGAATTCCATAGTACCTACGGGTAATGTATCTGGTTCTGTTTGGAAATGCGTCTTCAGCATCTGTGAAAAAGGACATCAGACCTGTATCTTCCAAGGTGGTGGGAGTATTTCTAGCCATCACGGACACACACTTAATATGTAAAGGGGCGCATCAAATGCAAACATCCTTACAGATATTTCTGAAGACTAGAGGCAATGAACTGGACATGATTTTTAATTTGTCTGTGGTTACTCTTCTGTCCTTTGCAGAGTTAAATATTTAACATTGGTGGCAAAATAGTTTTACAGTGCTATGACTTAATTTAGCGAACCATTTGTCTAATATACTTAAGGTTTCATTTTATACACATTGACTTCAAAAAGCCAAATAAATATCAACATTGTCATATTATTGAAATATATATTTTGTGGGAAACTAAGCCTCACGTTTCATGCTCAGCTAATTTTGTTATCCTTTCAGCATTTTTTCTTTCTAAATTCTTTCTTTTTTCTTATTTTTTTTTTCTATGATTAAATGGTTTAGACTTCTGAGTTAGAGTTTTTTAATATGAATTTAGGTGGTCTATGCTGTCATATATTGTTACCATTTGGGGACTTTTCATGCACTGGATATTGTAGAAGCTCATTGACTAAGATAGTTTTGTATTCTGTAACATAACTCTAATCATAAAATTGTATGAATTTGAAATGTAAGTCAGTTGTTTCACATTCCACATACTGAGGCAAAAAGTGGGCTTTAGGGAGACATCATTAAATATTAACATGCATGGTAATTGCTTTTATTGAATCCATTACCTGAAGATCATTATGTAATTATGACTAATTAACATTATACTTAACTGGTAGTCATATCCAGCAGTACAGAAATGCTGCTAAATTTAAATGCTTAATTAATATTTAAATCTCAGTTTATGCAACAATATTATGCTCTTTAAAATTTGCTAAGTGAGCCGCAAATCAGTGATTATTATGTGCATTTATTACTCTTGGTTTATAATTAATATTTTCTTAATATAAAAAAGTTGCAATTAAAGTTCACTGATTTTTTTAATTTGGAAATGTGGCATTGAGTTTATAACTAAATATTGCAAAGTGTCATCATGTTTATTTATTTATTCATTCACTTACTGAATGTGTGTTTAATCCAATGCTGAATTATAGAGTAATGACATCTATGTTGGCACATTATGGGTACGCTTACCTGTAAATGGGGTACTAACTTATCATAGCAGATACACTAATACATAGCACACACATACCTGTGGAGTGACAATATTTTTGACTTTTAGAACTTTATTAATATTTGTGTATTTATTAATTTCCTAATTACCTTCTTAATTAAGCTCAGGGCTGTAGAGGACTCATAGCCTGTCCCAGTCTGTTGCTTGATTTACATAAACACACACACACACACACACACACACACACACACACACACACACACACACACACACACACACACTTTGGAAGATTACCATTTCATATTTCGCATTTATGTGAGATATGTGAGGAAACTAGGACGTGGTAAAAATCCAAGGAACATTTAGGCTGTATACAGAAGTCAAATTATTCAAGAACTTTTTTTTGCCACATTTTTTTTCTCCCTTCACTGTCCTTCACACTTCTAGACAGCACCCTGATACCTGCTGTATCTACTAACATATCTGTCCTTGTCCCCCCCCCCCCCAGATCTTAAGCTGATATGCTGGGGTCAGTCATGGAACTTGACATTGAAGAGCTTGGCTCATCTGAGCTTCTGTTTGGGGGGGTCTTTTTTCTTTATGGCCTACATTTCCCCCCTCCCTTTGCAGACTAAATGGCATGCCCAGGGAAGAGCTTGTAATGGAGAGTTAAGGCATATCGCCCTACCTCCACAACAACTCAGCCATATCTCCAACCTAAATCTCACTTGGGTACACCTGCAAATCTATCATCCCCTGCCTCCACTGGGGATGTTCACATCAAATGCCCACTGGGCCTGCCCATCCTTTCCTACCACTCCTTCAGTCACATGAGTTGCTAATTGAACCCAGGTTACCTGTGTCATAGTCAGGGCTTTATTTCTCTACACCACCAGAGTGACAAATTAGCCAAGAACTTGTACGAAGAACCAAGCTATATGAGACAGCAACTCTAACCATTGTGTCACTGTGTTACCCCTTAAAATCAAAATGAGCCTGCATTATAAATTAAATATTGAAGGTTTGCTTGGTTATAACATCTTCTGTTCCCTTTAAATTCAGATTTAGGCAAGGCTGAGGGAGGTTATTCATAATATATAACATTATTTCAAGTTGCATGTTATTATGTACTTTTATTAGCAGAAAAGCCTCACAATCAGAATCTGCACATATAATCAAATGTTTACTAGCAGGACTCATTCCTGACCCATCATCTCCATATCCATTAACAAATGTCCTTATTATATCTCTCATCTACCTCTCATCCTCCATATTGATGACATGATCATGTACTGATTAAGTCTCTGTTACAAAACCATTCAGTTGTATCTACAATCAGACTTGCATAAGCTCCACCAATGGCTTATAAAGCACTGAAATTATGCTTTTTGGAACTCCACAAACAATTCACCAAACACTTGACTCTTTACCACACCTTTACTTAGACAACCATACTGCAGAAACAGGCTGCACTTTCAGATACCTAGGAATTACGGTTTGATCAATATCTAAGCCTCCATTTCCATATAGGCAGAGTGAAAGCAAACAAACTCCCTCCTTCTCTAGGCCAGAAAGAACTCCCCTTTTCCATCTCAACCAGCCAGAGCAGCCATCAGCAAAGGAGTTCTCCTCTCAGCTAGTATTTGGTCTACCCATTTTCACATTTGCCACAAAGAAAAACATCACCACACTCTAGACAGTCTCCAACACTATCTACCATTTCATTATAAACTCTCCCCTCTACGAGAATCACCATATCACCTTAGAAAAAGCCAACTGGCTACCCATAAAACGAGACTTAATCTACTATTAGGATCTCATCTCTACAAGCTTCTCCACCTCCAGACATTTACTCCCCTTATAGCTAAAATTTATGAAAAAAAACATCCTCACACAATCTGAGACACTACTCACAAGACACACCAACCCTAATTACCCCTTGAATTAAACTCCACAGAACTGTAAATGTATTCTCTTCTCATGCCCCAGCACTGACTCCTCAGGGACTCCTCTGGTGACTGACCATTTCGTGGAGGTCGAGTTCCATATCCTGACTTCCTGCAGCCTACCTGTGCGCTATTTGGCTATCCAATGACTGACATAGGGTTTTACTCCTAGTTTTAAAAGTTTGTGTACAATACCTGAATGGGGAATAGTGTTGAATCCTTTGGCCAGGCCGAGATAGGCAGGGTGTACTATTTTGCCCTCATCCATAGCTTTGGTGACTTTCTTGGAAAAGTCAACCAGGCTGTGTAGGCATGATCTGCTCTTGGCTGAACACTGAAGAAGGCTAGGTTTATAGCCATTGCCAAAACCGGTTTGTTTTTGTATGCCATTATGCTGTTTGGGTAGTTTTTATTAAACTACTCTTTTTTCTTACTCAGTCGACTTGCTGCTGGCTCATTTTTGTTTTCTGCTCTTGACAAAACCAGACTGTGTTGGATACAGCTTCTGAAGGTTTCCTTAGTCTTTATTTATACCCATGATGATTACTTCCATGACCTTACATATATGACACAAGTCAGACTTATGAATATGTTGTTACCCAGATCAGTAGAAGGCCCGCCCTTGTGCAGAGGATTAACTTTTGCAGTCTTCCATTTGCTGGGCATGAAGCCTGTTAGGATGGTAAGGTTGAAAACTGATTTTAGGTAAATGTTTTGTTTGTGATTTAAGTGCTGAAAGTGTTAGATTTCAGCAGTATTTTGCATTAATATGTGTGTGTGTGTGTGTGTGTGTGTGTGTGTGTGTGTGTGTGTGTGTGTGTGTCTGCACATACGTGCAAATATAAGAGAAAGGCAGAGTGTTTGTTTTTGGTTAGAGTTTGATTAACAGCTTAGGTGCAAGACGCATTTAGTTTTGTGGGTGTGAGAGTTTGTGGCATGTGTGTGTATGTGAGCTAAAGGCAAGTGGGTGTGTAAATGTTTGCATGTTAAGCATTAGAATTATGGCTTAGTAAGGGAATATATTTAATACTTGTGTGTTGTTTTGTATGTAGTTTGTGCCAGTGTCTAAGTTGTCTTGTGCAATGGGGGTGGTGGTGTAACGGTAAAGCTTTATGAGCAGTGTGAAGTATAATGTTGTGGTTAGCATGCATTAACAATGTGGATAGCTTTAATGAAGAAAAACAGTGCCCAGGATTAATTTTTCTCCTGTGTTGTTTGTTCTTTTTTTTGTTGCTGTTCTTGATATTTCTTGTTATGTTTGGGTCTGTCTATTATGACGTGTCTCAGTATTTCAACAGAAAGAGCCCAAAGGATGGTATCAGTCCACCTCAGTGGGGATCGAAGGACAGTATGCCTTTATAAGATGGGATGTGCCTCACAAAGTAAAGAGATACTGATACAGCTTTCATGATTAGCCAGGCAATCCCAGGTGGTGATGTTTATAGCAGTGCCACAGCTAATGAGCACAGTTAATTTCTGATTAAGTTATGTTGTGTTAGGAAATGAGAAGTCCAGGGAATAAATAGGCTAAAGTTTCTGCGAAGAGAAGACATTGGTATTTCATTATTGTGCTGAAGAAAGCTGTTGAAATCTTTGTACTAGCCTCATCAGTAGTCTTCTGGATGATGCATAGCTGCATAGTTTTTGGAATTAAATGTTTTCATTATAAATGTGTACTTCAGATTTGGTGCTGTATGACGAATCAAGAGAAAACTCTATATCCTTTATGTTGTCATTTTTGTTAGTAGAAAATATAGTCTTTGAAGGTCTCATTTGAAAATATGAATACGTGAGGAAACCCAAACAATCTGGAAAAGCTAGATGGCACAAACTTTGAAGTAGTATATGTCAGGATCAGAACAAAGTAATGTACAGTGAATTATGTTTTATGGAAGACTTACATTCTGGCAGGGTTTTCCTGTTTTATTGACAAACATGCTAATGTGACCATTTATGACCCCTGTGAAATATTGTTTGTTAAAAGTTAATAGTTATGTTCAGATTTGGAAGAATGAGTGAGTTCTGTTATGTAACTAGGTACACAACCAAATCACATCAGAAGTACTTATTGCAGAGTCCAATATATGTGTAAAATGCTTTAACTGCCCGGCAGTGCTTTGTAAAAAATAAGATACAGTTACGAGAGAGAGAGAGAGAGAGACAAATAAATGTCTTGTCTCAGGACTAAAACAATGGCGACTTGAAAAGTGTCATGATTTAGGATGTGAGAGGATGATAGTATGAAGCTTTAACAAAATCTGTGCTCAATTTAAAATGAAGGGGGGGTAGAGGAAAATAGCTGACATGTACAGCAATCTCCGAATGGAGAAGTGACACTAACATACCAAGTTAAGTTACTAACAAATAAACATCAAAAAGTAAGGTGGGACATGAGCAGAAGGAGAAGGGAAAATGGGCAACTACCCCACTGACAATATGCCTCTAGTCTAAGAGATGATTCGGTTGTTCAGGATATGGGAACATATGTGGACAGTGACCTAACTTTTAACCACCATGTGTCCCTTCTTGTGAGAAAATCTTTCTATATTGCACAGCTTATAAACAATGGGATTGTGTCCAGATCTAGGGATGACTTTACCCTGCTTTTACTCAACCTTCGTTAGGCCAGTCATTGAATATAATGCCCTCTTTGGCATGTATCTGCTCAGATGTATCCAACAACTGGAATGCCCACAGAGATAGCATACTAACATTATACAAGAACTAAACAACCATGTTCTACATGTACCGACTCAAAGCCCTGTCACTATACTCTGTATCCTACAGACTGCTACACACCAAATACCTTGACCTGGCTGAAGCTTTTGACTCAATACCCCACCCAGGCATAAAAGAAAAGCTAAATAAACTCCTGGGACACCTCTTAGATCATTGATCATTTCACAAATAGGATTCAGGCAATAAAAACATAGGAAGTTACCTCCACAAAGAGAACAGTCACCAGTTGAGCCACCCAGCATTCTGGGATGGGACCTCTTCTATTTGGCATCTACTTCTCTAAAAAACAAGCCAATACCAAAAGGCTCTTGCTGACTAAGCTTGCAGATAACCACAAACTTGGAGCAGTCAATGGATCCCCAAATGACTTGGACATTGTCCAGGAATGCTTGGCCCAAATAAATTACTGGTGCCAAAATCTTGGACTGAAGCTAAATGCCAAAAAAAATAATTTTCATATCCTTTGGGATTTCAGCTACCCCTGGGAACTACCACACTGACAGTATTCTCCAAAGTGGTGACCCAGTTGTTCTAAATTTGGGAATTTTATGGACAGCAGCCTAGCTTTCGACCAATATGTGCCCATTGCCAAATGAAAATCCTTCCATATAGCACATCTTATAAGCCAAGGGATTATATTTAGATCTAGGGATGTCATTGTCCCCCTTTACTCAACCCTCATTAGGCCAGTCATTGACTATAATGGCCCTTTGGTATGTATCTGTACAGACATGTGCAACAGCTGTAATACCCACAGAGATAACCTTACTAAATGGATACAAGGCCTTAACACCATGTCCTACATGGACTGACTCAAAGCTATACATCTTACAGACTGCAAGGAGATGACCTATGTCTGGCATAAATGGCATCCTCAGGCCCACAACTGATGGATTTATTACACATCACGTCAAATGGTATAAATACTCAGTTTAGGGATCTAAACTTGTTATGCAACATCAACAGAACAGTTTGGTGAGAGAGGTATAGCTTGTAGAGGATACAACTGTTCTGGAACAGACTTCCATCCACATAAAAAAAAAAATCTCATCCCTGTCCACATTAAAGTGGATCTATGGCTAGGAAACAGAAAATATACCCTATGACTGCCGCTGTACTACTAATGGGCAGAGGCAGCTCCCAAATGATTTATCCCATGCATGGGTCCCCTCAGATTAATGCCAATCTAACTCATAATGGGATAGAGTAATTTTATCACCAAAAGGAAAATGAGCTAGGCTTAAAATTCCCTACAAGGGCAGCTAGTTAATACTAACCTATGAAACTATCTGTGTCTGTGACACCCACGCACACAAACATACACAGAGAAGTCTATGCATCCAGTATCTAACAGAGTATGGTAAAGGGAACAGATTTCAAGATAAGTGATGAAGGCAGTAGCAAAAAAACATTTCCTAACTCTATAGTTCAACATATAAAATGTTTCTACTGCAGACCATCACATATACCATCACATATACCATTTACCATATTTTTCCTGGAGTTTAATGTTTGTTTAGGCTTAATATTCATTTCAAATGACTGTTTTTTTTTTTTCCTGTACTGATTCTTCTGTTGTACTACACTAAATGTAGTAGTAAGAAAGTTGAAAAATTAAGGTTTATACTGAATTATTTAATGTCACTTTGTGGATTTTTTCTGGGGGGGGGGGGGCTAGCTGATATTTCTATTAACCGATTTTGATTTTTCACTTTTAGTAGTTTGATGCTGTGGTTTTGAAGTAGGCGCATCTCATTTTTGTTTTAATTTGAAATTAAGTTTGATTGAGAGAGACTGTGTTTTATTTATATGTTGGATATTAATAGCTAAAGTCTATTTTGTTTTCCCCTGCTTTAACATCGAGATTCAGTGGTTTTTAATAACTGTTTGGGATGGGTGTGTCTCAGATGTTTACTGCTTCAGCTGCTCACAGTAACTTCTTATCACGATTTTAAACCTATCAGTTCAAACTTTTGACAGTTCCTTAAATATTATATCCTTATCCATCCTACCCCAATGCTCCACAATGTTTTATAACCTTCTTAACAAAAGCTTCCAACACCTTATTCCACCTTGACATTTAAGTTCATATTTCAGGTTACCTTCTCCTTACCCATTCACAAATAGAAAACAATGCCCACAGTACTGTTTATCTTGCACATTTTTGCCCAATTTATTATTACTAGTCAGGGGCCGTCATCTAATCCATATCCCCATATTTATATACCTTATCATCTTTGTAACTATTCCTTAAATTTCAACTACTCCCATCATTTACACTTTGTCAATCTTTTAATTCCATTAAATTCCTTAGCCTTAACATCCATTTTTATATGTAATAAATCTTGGGTCTATATTAGAGCATCAATGTTTCAAAACTTCGAATGTTCTAATAATGACCCCTATTCAGCGAAAGCTGAAAACATCGAACATACAGAACAGTGAATTTTTTCCTAGGGAAAAAATTTGTTTTTCCAAAACACATACACATGACATAAGCACACCAAATAAACAGCAATCCACACACACACACACACACACACACACACACACACCTAAAATCTTACACCTAACCCTACACTAAACTGTACACACACCACTAATTATCCACTTACCTTAACCCAAACCCTAACACTAAGGTCCGTCACTATCGCACACTCACCTCACCCGCGCCCTAACCCTAACTCACCTACCCCGCCCTAACCCTCACATCCACACAATCGCACACTTACCTAACCCACGCCCTAACCCTCACATCCACACAATAGCACACATACCTAACCTGCGCCCTAACCCTAAATCATCTAACCCACCCTGACCCTCACGTCCACACAATCGCACACATACCTAACCCGCACCCTAACCCTAACTAACCTAACCCACACTCAATCGCACGCTTACCTGATCCCAACCTGTAACTTTCCACCACAGAGCTGAAAATACCAAAGCAACAGAAACGGACAACTGAATTCTTTCCCTAGGAAGAAATTTGGTTTTATGTTGCTTTGATATTTTCAGCTTTCGCTGAATAGGGGTTGATATTAGAACATTCGAAGTTTTAAAACTTCGATGTTCTAATATAGATCCAAAATCTCAATACTTCATGCATGGATTAACCAGTGTCCCCTGACATTCCAATTTAACTGAAACATGGCTTAAATATTTAATCTCTGATAAAGAACTTGCACTACATAGTTAAAATATCCTTCATGTTGTCCATCTACCCAAACGAGCAGGTGTTATTGTTATATTAGTATCTAGCAATTTTCAAATTATTCCATACCTAAAATTCATGCATTTCTCTGATGCCAAAGACTTAGGAGTCATATGGCACTTAAATAATAAAAAGAAACACATACACATATTGATTTCTAAATAATCCCCAACAAATCCAGTTAACAATCCCATAATTAAAGACATTCTATGCTGCATCTCTGGTAATGCATTCTCTGAATTATTCATACTTGGTGATATCTTCCAGCTGCACTACCTATATCTCCTTCTCTTCATTTAAAGATGTACATTCATCTTCTGTGCCCTACAAACTATCTTTATTCTCTTAACTAATTACTAGCCTTCTAGTCTTAATATCACAATATAGTCAGAAATGATCATTGACTGTAAAAGCAAGCTTATATTCTACCTTTTCATAAAAGTGGTTCATCTACTGACCTTTCAACTCATAGCCATTTTGTATTCCTTCTCAAAGCTCCATGAGAAATGAATACCTAGCCAACTTATAGGTTCATAGATGTTTACGAAGCTAATGATCACAAGGGTCTTTTTAAGTCTATCCATGCATCCCAAATCACTGACAAGTTTTGATACCCTTGATGAGTATAAGCAGGGTTTTGGGAGATGAACCACTTACAGGCTACCTGTATCCATTAGAGACATAGATGCTAAACCAGGGATGAATTTCTGGTTTCCCATCCAGTTGTCTAAGTTGCACTTGAATTGGGTTAAGGAGGAACTCTGCTTCACATGGATGGGGAGCCTTTTCTATAGACATGGTAGTTTCTGGGATATATATACCTATCTGTCCAGCAGGACCCACTTATATCACAGGCAAGGTTTAAGTCTTTAGAATGGATAATTCTGATGTTGTTTATTTTGTGGATATGTAGAGGTCCATCAGAATAGGGTCTGACAATGCCCTATATGCCAGACATAGATCTCCCCTCAAAAGCCTGTAGGAGACAGAATACACGGATAGGGCCTTCAGGCAGTCTGCATATGATATTTTACTTGTGCCCTGTATTCTTTTAGTAAAGAACCTCTGTGGATGTTCCAGTTGTTGGATACGCCTGGTTAGGTACATACCAAAGGGAGCATTGTACTCAATGATATGTCTGATGAATGCCGAATACAGTGGAACAATGACTTCCTTGGACTTAGATGCCATACCTTTTTTATAAGTTGTGCAACATAGAATGATTTCCTCACCACTGTAGACACATGATGGTCAAAGGCTTGATTACTATCTATGTGTGTCCCCAAGTCTCTGACTACTGGGTCAACTCTAAGGGGTGTGTTGTCATCACCTTCTTTTTTAACAGCCTGCTTTCTTAATCTTAGCATGGTTTCCATCTTCTCACAGTACTAGCACTGCTCT
>NC_056749.1:617261237-617263737 GCF_019279795.1 Protopterus annectens
CAAAGAACGTTTACAGCGCTGTTTGGAGAACAGCGTGAATCCGTTAACAGACTGTGATCTGTCTCTAGTGCATGGAGACTCTATGTTGAACAACGCTGACGCTGAAAGGATTAATTCAATACTCAGTGGCATGGAATTAGAACTATTAAAACTGAAGCGTTTGCAGATGCAACGCTTTCATTTTGAAACCTGTATCAGTAAACGAATTATACCCAGGGGCCTACGAGTACTGAAAATGCCGACAACAGGCAACACATACCCAGAACTTCTACGCCAATGGCAACAGCTCAATATAGAGGTGAGCTTAAAATATATGCATTTGTTAAATTAATTTTTCTTACCGGAGGAAAAGATTTTGAATGACTCTATTAAGAAAAGCCAAGATGAACTGTATAATCGTTTTAAAGAAGAAAATATTGACATTAAATTAGATAAAATAATGGACAATGTTATGTTGTTTGAAAAAAGGCTTATGGAACAGAAAAAGCATAAGCTATTAAGAGACATTAATGATTTTTCTAACGGGCAAGTCTTTACTTGGCCCAGATTTAATTCCAACAATGCTATAGCTTCAAACATGCGTAACAATGTATTAAGAAATTATGCTTCTAATGTTGTCAATACTAAAACTAATGCAGGTGTTGCAACTAATTACTTAGAACAGAAGAGCAGTGCAACTAAGACTGTTGTATCAAAAACCAACAGTATTGTAATAAATACTGAATTTAGTAATAATTCTGAATTCATTAGAAATAATGAAGTTTCTATAGAAGACATTGAACCTAGTGTTAACCAGGATATAGTTAGAGATAGTGGGATACATACTCCCATTAGTAATGGTAATAATGTACAAACAGCAGAACCCTTAACCACATAGTCCACGCAAGTAGTGCGTAATAAAATAAGACCACATTTGATACAAGGAGATATGCATGAACTAGCAAGCCCTTTCCCCATAGCAGACCCACGTCAAAAAATCAGGGATCGCTCTATGAGCAGGGGCAGACAGAAAAGAAAAGCCCCATTCAATGACTCAAGGGAACCCACCATCAAAAGATGTGGGAGAAATTAACCTAATTCACAATCTATCACATAGACCGTTAGATATATTTGAAGCAGAAGTACTGAACAAAGGTTTATCGTTCATACCTACAAAAACCAGTAATATCACTGAGTCTATTATGGACTTAAAGTTATTTACTAGGAATTTACAACTTAAGGTAATGTTCAATGAGAGTAATTCTAATGAACATATTACCAAATTTAAAAAGCCTAGTTTAATGATTCCTAACCTACACCCTTCAATAGAAGTCTTTTATAAAGCAGTTGAAAAGGACCTATACTGTTTAAATAGTAAGAAAGACAAAGTTAAGATAGGTAATCTTACTCTCATACAGTCTAGAGCTTTGAAGAATTTAATGCATGATAAGAACATTACTATTAGACCAGCTGACAAGGGCGGCCCTATTGTGATTTTTGACACTAGTGATTACAAAAAAAGAATGAAAGATATGTTAAATGATCCTAAATATTACACAGAACTTTATCAAAACGATGTAATACGTATCATCAATAGTGTACATAGTGAATTGGAAGAGCTATACAAGATGGGCATCATAGATTACAACTTATGTGATTACTTGTTAGTGGATGAACCAGTGATACCAATTATTAAGGGTCTACCAAAAATTCATAAAGACCCAATAAACCCCCCCCATGAGACCCATAGTCTCAGGGAGAGGGTGGGTGACAGAGAATATTTCATTTTATTTAGAAAGGACATTGAAGCCCTTAGTGTATAACCAGAACACTATATTAAAAGACACTAAAGAATTTTTATTAGACTTTTATGAAGTTGTAAAACCATTAAGTAACACAATGAATTTGATACTTGTTACAATGGATGTGAAATCATTATTCACAAATATTCCGAATGACAGGGGCTTGGAGTTTATACATCTGTATTTACAAAGACACTCCAATTTTTCCATTAGTCGAATAGAAGTACTATGTAGTTTGTTGGAATTAGTGTTAGAAAGTAATCTGTTCATTTTTGATGGACAGTATTATTTACAGAAGGATGGCGTAGCTATGGGCACATCTTGTGCCAATAGCTACGCCAACCTAGTTATGGCATCATGGGAAGAAGACAAAATGTTTAAATTAGAAACTTACAAGAATAATGTGGTATTCTACAAACGATTTGTGGATGACCTTTTTTTCTTGTGGCAGGGTCAACAGGAAGATCTAATCACTTTTTGTAATGAAGTTAATGAATTAACAACATTCTTGAAATTTACCCTGGCCTATTCCAAGGACACAATATCGTTCTTGGATGTCAATATTATGCGTTTACCTAGTGGACATTTTAACATGGAGGTACACAGAAAAACCTGTCACAAAAACAGTCTTCTGAATGGAGACAGCATGCACCCCCCCATGTATTTAGAAATATATTAAAGGGTCAATGCATGAGAGTTTCAAGATTAAACGCTTCAAC
>NC_056749.1:617268737-617308737 GCF_019279795.1 Protopterus annectens
TTCTTAATGCCCATACCACAAAACTGAAGCTTCTTAATGCCCATACCACAAAACTGAAGCTTTTTAATGCCCATACCACCATGCTAGAAGCCTTTTTGGTATCCATACCACAAAACTGTAGCTTCTTAATGCCCATACTAGAAAACTGAAGCTTTTTACTGCCTATTCACCAAACGGAAGCTTCTTACACCACATTGAAGATTTTACTTGGCATACCACCAATCTGAAGCTTTTCTTCTAGCAACTTTTTTTTAAGACATGGAAATTAATACAAATAAAAAGCTTTTTTCTTGTCCGATAGTTTTCAAATGAACACGGAGAGGGATACATATGTAAAAATTAACATAACAGGTACAGAGAAGCATGATCTATAATCAAAATGGATTGTGGGCTTGATAAAATGTCATGGAATGCAAGCTGCATTAATGATTTAAGGCATATGACACATTGATGAAACTAGTGAACGTAATGCTTGAAGTTTAGGAGGGTACAAATGGTGAATGCTACACATAGTTTTATAGGAAGCAGATCCAAAAATGCTAGTGGAAATCATTTATATCCCTTAAAAATACTATGGATTCAAACTCTGTGGCAAAATATTCAACACCTGGAAGAAATGATTAAGCTTTTGATTTGAAATGTGGGCAAAAGTTGAACACTTGTATGTCTGGTTTTCCTGGACAGACGCTCTCTTTTCTCCCAAATCACTGCCATGATTTTCAGAACTTTCATGCCAACTGAGAGGTGGAGGCTGAACCCTGAGAAAACATTGCTAGGGAAAAAAGGAACAAAAAAAAAAAAAACCACACCAAAAATAGTGTGTGTGTGTGGGGTGGTGGGAGGAATGGAGAGGAGAGGGAGTGCTGCTACTGAGCAGTGATCATTCAAACATCTTCTGTTATGGTAAGTTTACTTACACAGCTGTACTATGTATATCACATTGATCCCTGCCACAGTAGTCTAAGCTTTATGGGTCGATTACCCTAGGTTACAACAGCTCAGAGGTGGACGGGAAGGATGCAGGAGTCACCGGAGAATCATCCAAGCAAATTCTTAACTACACCTGGAAAGGGATCTAGCCTGCAGTGCTTTGTAAAAGAAAGTACAGTGGACCAAGATGATGCTTCTAGAATGAGGTGACAACAATCGGTAAAACTGTTTTACATGTTAAGAACCTAAAGTCAGTCAGGTGAGCTGGTTTAAATGGACGAAGTTCTAGCTTCTCTAACACAAAATTAAGATCCCATGGAGGAGTCACTGGTTTTCTTAGATGTCACTTATGCAAAAATTTTCTCAATAACATTTTGACATGAGCATGCTTTGAATGAGGGTTATCTTTTGGCAGATATGCTTAAAGTGCTGACACATAAACCTTGCTAGAGGAGTAGGACAGACAAAGGAAAGTAACTGTTAAACACTAGCCCTGAATGGGTGCTGATTATGTCATTGGCACCAGCTAGAAAACCTTTCCCATTTGCTTATATATGATTTTCTAGTAGCAGGCTTTCATGCCTGTGTTAGTATCTACTGCACATCCTTAGTACACTGATGCCTAAAGGGAGTTAAAACTCTATCATCCAGGTTGTCAGTTGAAGTTATTTGTGATGTATCAAATACCATGTTCCTACGTGAGTAGATTCAAGTCTGAAAGCTTGTTGTAATTGCACCTGTCCAATTCTAAAGGAAGGAAGAACCAGTGTTGCTGGGACCAGACGGAGTCACCACATTGATCCTGAAGGTTTCTTTCTGAATGTTCAGAAGTACCATGGATGTCAGTAGAAAGGGTGGAAAAGCATTCAGGAACATTTCTGTGTAAGAAAAGGCATCTGTTTTCCTGGTCTTGCATGTATTCCTGGAGCAGAATTAGGTAGCCGATTGCTCAGGGAGGAAGCAAAATGGTCTACTTGAGGAACTCCACACAAATGGATCAAATATTGAAAGACTCCCCAATCTAGTTTCTATTTTTGAGGGCCTGCCTTTGTCCTGTTCAGCCTGTCTGCAACACAGTTTTGCTCTGTTAAAATGTAGGATGCCTGTAGTGTTACATTGTGTTTTAAAGATATATCCCAAACTAACATGACAAGTCTTCAGACGAGGTTGAATTTGATTCCCATTGCTTGCTTATGTACCATATTGCTGTTGTATTGTCAGTAACAACTTGAAGTGGTCCTGGGAACGAGATATGATTCAGGGAGGTGAGTGCCTTGACAATGGGAAGCATCTATTTTATATTTATGTGCTTGTGTCTGTCTTTTCTCTCCCAGATACATTGCACTTTTATCCCCCCCCCCTTGGCACTTCTCCCCAAGCAAAGTTGAAGGCATCTGTGGTGAATGACTGCTTTGAAGCAGGAAGGGAGAAGGGGAGACTTGGATTCAGGGATATTGCATGTCTCAACTAAGTGATTACTCTCATAAATCCCAGAACTGGTATCTGAAAAGATAGTGAGTATTGGTGTTGGGAACAGAGACATCAGACACTATTTATCTTTCTCATGTGGAGTCTTATCAGAGGTATCATGAGAATCAGATATGCCATGAGACCCAGAATCATGAGGTTTGCCGTCCCAGTGATACAAGACTGAGTGGAAACCCACTGAAGTACATCCAAATATAGACCTATTTTTTTCTGTGAAGGAAAAGCTCTTTCTACTTAGATGTCTAGTAGTGTGATTGAGTCAAAAAAAGCTTTTGAAAGTTCTCTTTGAATCCCCGACTGCACAGGAGCTCTCACCTAAGTGAGAGATCTGTCACTTTGAAAAAGATTGCAAAGATAAGCAGCTTATATGAATATGGAAAACGTGAATACCAACTAACCTGCAAACTGTGGACACTCTTGGAGCAGTGGATATCCCAAAGAGTTTATCCCAAAGAGTTAGGCAGAGAATTGATAATGTGTTACAGACACACACAACCTCAAGAAACATCTGAAGTCTGGATAGACAGGAATCTGATGATAAACAACTTTTAAGTATCATATTATCCAGAAAAAAATCCATCACATTTGGAAGAAGAGGTAACAGGTTATTTAGTGAAAGCATTTTGAACATGGGCACTATTACATACCAGTTTAGAACAGAAAGGTCCAGAAATTTTCTATATGTATTTTTCTTTCTTTAAAACCAAACCATTATTGAATAAAAACCTTTTCTGAACTGGGAAGTAGGAACAGTTTCTGTTACTGCCTGAGAAAGCATATGCTGTAGTACAGGAGGGAACAGAGGAGCTTGGTCTGGTGAATGAAGAATAATTCTTTGGGAGGGAGGAATTTCTTCCTAGTACCATCCGTAACCATAATCAATCAGTCCCAGAACCCATTTGTCTAAATAATTTATGACCAAAGAGAAAAATGGAGATTTTGATTTACTGTAAGAGATAAGGGACTGCAAGAGTGGGAGGGGGGACAAGGACCCCTTACATAGTAATTCTGCCTTACTTGACTGTCCTTTATTCTGGCGACTTCCTGTTTTCTTTTTGGAACCTCCTTGCCATTGCTTTGCAGCTGTCTGCTGCCCACATTTTGTTGAGACTGTTTTTTATTTTTTGCCAAAACTAGACAAGGGAGCAGAAAATCTTTATGAAAATTTGGACATGGACAGTTGAAAAATCTAACAGATTCCCTTCTTCTCACATTTTTAATAACCTCTACAACAAAGGGTCCAAAAACTAAATCCCTTTCCAAATGGAATTTAAAGTCTCATTTTTATTTACATCTTCTCTGAGGTTCTGAGAATGCAGCTTAGCAAACCTCTTCAAAACCATACCAGTGAGAACAACCCTAGGTGCAGTATCTACAGCATCATATAAGCATTTTAAACAAAGGTTAGTGACACAAAAACCTGGAGAAACTATACCACACACAGCATATTTTTTCACACAGGAAGGAAGTGCAGAAAAAACATTCTTCATACTTTCACAATTAGTCAGGATAAACTTTACATAACATATGAGCCTGACTATTCAAAATTCTAAAAATTAAAGTTGCAGAAGCATACACCCCCCCAACTTATAAATTGTTTTACCAGCCTTGTCAGAAGGGGCAGAATTAGAATTAACAAAATGTTTGGCAAAAACTGGATTAATTAAAACTACAGCTGCTGGGTCAAATCTGTAATGAGTGTATAGGTTCATAGGTTCATAAGTTGGTACTAGGCTCTCAGCCCTAGGGCCTATACAAGCCTAGCCATAACATTTCCCTGGCTATTTCTTCCCACACTATTTACTTCCCTGGACCCCTGTCTAGCAGGGCAACTGACGTGATCCCCAGGGTGAATTTCCTTTCTCCCATCCAATCGTCAAGGTTCCTTTTGAAGAGGGCCAAAGAGGCACTCTGCTTGACATGTATGGGCAGTCTGTTCCAGAGTCTGGGGAGTCTCTGGGTCAGGAACCTATCCCTCCAGCATGTTTTGTTTATTGTGATGACAAGGTTTAGATCCCTGGAGCTTGTGGCTCTGAGGGATTGGGATTTCTTTAAGTGTAGCATGTCCAACAGATCTGGGTTTGACATGGCCTTGTATGTTAAGCAGAGATCACCTCTGAGTAGACGATATGCGACAGAGTATAGCTGGAGTTTTTTTAAGGCGGTCAGAGTAGAGCATCTGCTTTAGGCCTGTGATTCTTTTAGTGAGGTATTTCTGTGGCCTTTCCAGTTGTTGCAGATGTCTTGAGAGGTACATACCAAATGGGGCATTGTATTCTATAATGGGTCTAATGAGGGATGAGTACAGTGGGCCAATGACCTCCTTTATTCTGGAAGTATACACATTTAAAAGACTAGGGCACTTTGTACAGTCTGTCTGTCAGGAAAGTCACAGTCTGGCAAACACATTCTCTAGTGCTAGTAGCACCGGGGGTGAAGGGGGGTGGGAGGAGGGACTACAGGCTGTAACAAACACATCATCCAATCATGGCAGCACTGGAGGGATGGGAGGAGGGACCACAAGCTGTGACAATCACATCCTTCTGTGCTAGTAGCACAGGGGGGATGGGTGGAGAAGGTTCTGGGAATTTCAGTAATAACATTTCATATTTTTTTTCTGAGGGACTAAGAAACCTCTGTGTTCGCTCACTGAAAACACTAGCACATTCTGGACATAGTCTCAGAGAAAGAGAATCCTTAAAAGGGGAATTCAGAAAACATGCACTCCTCCTGAATTTTATTCTGAAATTTGAGGAGAAAAACATACATCTGTCCTATCACATTAATCTCCAGATTCAATTTCTTCTATTTTGCCTGCCCAAGACCCTAATTCACACTTCATAAATTACTCCTGTCCATTGAACTTGGTTTAAAAGAATATACATGCTAAGTTTTCTGTTTCTTTTTTAGAGGAAAGTTGGGGCAAACAAGATTATTAAAAGCAGCAACAGCTTCCCAAGGGATGGGTACAACATTCGGCTAGCCAGGGGCACCTTCCCTTCCCCTTCTCACAAGACTGAGAAGAGTGTTTATCCTGTGTCCACTGAGGGAACCCCAACAGCCTCAGAGAATGTGGCTAACTCCTGGTCCATAATGGCTGCATGGACAACACCAGAAGGATCCAGGGAAAAAAGAGTGATCTGTTGAACCAGCTTTGGCCACAGCAGAGTCATCCATCTGTGGCTGAGACAAACTGCTACCCTGCTGGATTGGCAAAGTCTGTTTAATTAACGTTTTATTTTTGTGACTGGAAGAAGGACCAGCAGTGGGAGTGTAGGTTGTTCTATGGTCAAGGTGGAAATTATGTTTCTTTCCCAGGGAAACTAACCAGCACAAGCTAGAAAAAAAAAACAATTAGTACACAGTAACTTTTACTAGTAAAAACACAGTAAAAAGCTTGCTAATACACTTCACCAGCCCTAAAAGGTAATTTAAACACAGCATCTCCACAGAAAATTGGTTTTAGAATGTTTAAATGAACTTTTAAACTATCAGAAGCAAAAGTGAGCTTCCATATAAAAGTACATAAAGTTGCATGATAGTCAATAAAAACACATATTCCTAGCTTAACATGCACTTTCCTAAATAAGAAAATTAGTTTAAACATTAAAAATAATGGGTGGAAGTTTTTTTCCCCAAAGGGAAATTGTCTACCCAACAATGGAATAATGCAAGCCAATCATTGATCTGTGAAAGCCTACAGAGGAGTACTTCTTTCAGCAGCAGGAAAGCTCTGAAGGGCTTGGTGCTTAAACCTGATATTTAGTCAGCTCAGCTTGAGCTGACTAACAGTTTGGTTGAGTGTTAGGTGCTATGAAGCTTTGGAAGTTGGCCTACTGCCTGTAATATGCTATAAAGGATATAACCCATATAGCATAGGCTGCTGCAGCAGTAATTAATATGATGAACAGCAAATACTATTTAAAAAACATAACTTCTTGACCTCAGTAATACAATGTACAATTGCACACAACGTTCAACTGCTAGAACATCAAATTAGAGTTCATATAGATGTGGTTATGACCAACCCCACTTGCTAATTGTTTGTAATAACCTTCCTCAAATGCAGACAATTTTACTGAATGATGCATTGAGACAGTTGCAAGCCAGATAAATATTTGCAGTAATTAGCAAACTGCTATTAACCATGGTGTCCCTAAGCCACTTGACTGTAATATCATGAGGGATTACACTGCATATACTTTAAATGCCTAGAGTAACAGTCAAGTGTGCTTGATGGACAGCTACATTTCTCATTCTACAAATAAAATCACTTGAGTCTTGAATATATTTTACATCTCACCCGCTCTTAGTTTTTGTTTCATGAATATCGTGGAGTAATTCAAAACACCACTTCAGCTAGAGTTGCTCTAAGAGTTAGATTATATTGTTATTTTGCTGTCTGGGAATGACAAATGCAGTGCCTATTCAGTGGCAGTAAGCTTCTGATTCAGCATTACGTTCAAGGGAAGTCCACTTATTAATGACCATCTCATTAATAAAACATTCATTATGACTTTTATAACCTATTACTTATTCTGTTACATATTTTTCATGCATCATTATGTAACATGCATATTAGGAACTCTCTTCTATCTTGTATATAATGTATGGTCAACTTTATTGCTTGCCTTATATTTTACTTATTTTTCTTTTATTGTATTCACATATTGTACTATTTTGTTATCATGCTAATATTTGTAACCATTGTTCTATTTTTTTAATTCTGTTTAATGTGTACTGTGAAGCTTTTCTCCCGGGCCTCCGCTGAAAATTGGCTGGTAAACAAATGTGAAAGAAATAAATTCAGTTGTTCTGTTAGCTTGGCCACTGTCTACTTTATTCGCAAGTTTATACAAATCATTTATACTCATAACAATCAGTGTATATTATAATGCTCCCCACATCTGTCTGCCTTCTTGATATATAATGACCAATCCTTCTGCATAATGCTAATCATAGAGAGCCTTTTTCTTAGCAGTCAAATTATGAAAATGTCTTTTCTGAGTTTTGACAACTCTGTCTTAATCTCCCATTCACAAACAGTTTTAAACATATTAATAAATAACTTTATAGGGGGCTGTGCAAGTTTTTTTTACTAAGATGTTAACTACAGATTTGCTGGAATTGTCACTCACCTTTATTAAACACGATGGAAACTTATTTTTTTATATATGCGTTGACAGTATTTGCTCACCTCATAGGTACAAATCTGAAACTTCTTTTCAGAACATCTTTCTCTGTCTGTTAAGTGATGGGAAGAAAGACTAAAGATTTTTTAAATTTAAAATTCAAACTGTGTAGTGATACTTGCTGTACCTCTTGTCTTTTTGATGATGTATCTTTTGTTGATTGAATGAAATTAGAATGCTCTGACTGACTGATTCATTACCACCTCCCATTTTTACTGCTGATATTAGACCCTGTGCTTTGAAGGGTTGCTCAGTGATATAAGACTCAATTAAATTTAACCATTCAAGAACACCATATCCTATTCTTTAAAAAAATCTTATATATAATTTCATTTCAGTGATATAAAGATCATGTGTTTAATGAAATGAATATAGTATAATTACTCAAGTTCTAGGTCATCAAGGGCTTGCTTATTTGATAAATTACTTTAAAATGCCTTAGATAACATTGAGCAAAGTCTGCGGCATCCATCCCAGAAACACCTTGTAATGAGCTTTACCCCGTACACCTCTTACTTAATCTAACATGAACCCTGATTGTACATTCTGAGAGAAAGAAGGGTGTTTCCCAAAATTTGATCACTGAATGAATAATGGTTTGTCAATATACAGTTGTCAATAAGAGGACATCTGATGCACGTGTTGTGCCTTATGTCAGCAGGTATCAAAGCTAAAGTTCTGCATTCCACAACACCAATACAACAGTTGACTACAATATTTGTATCTCAAAAAATTCAACAATCACTACCAGAAAAAGCTTATTATTTAGAATCCAGGTCATACTTCAAAATAGAAGTCAGTGTATTTGTTACATAAATATTATATTCCCTGATGTTATAAACATTTGCAAATTATTTTCTATTACTGAGTTACAGATAAGTCTATACACAAGTACTACACTGAAATACAGAATGATGCCAACGTTAGGGCCTTACATGGTATTTTTTTATGAAGCAGTGACACACAGGTTTTCAAATGCTTATTTACTGAGCATTCCTCTACCTCTTTTAACTTTAGTCAATACCAGTTAAGTAACTTCATGACTAGAAAGCCATTTCAGGATATAAATCCTGCTGTACATATATTAGTTCAAATATCAGTGTACAAATTTTTCTTACCATGTAATCTTCTCTATTATGTTATATGCTGTGTTGTTTGAACATGCTCTTTGTGTGGAAGCTGCATTTGGAGGTACATTCACATCTTTAATTTGGAGATATTTATGTAATTGTTGAGTATTAGTTGGACTTAAGTGTCAGGTATATTGAAACATGGAAAAGGTTGTATAGGTATGCTTTATTTAAATGTATGAGTGTATTTCCTTATTATACAGGATTCTCTTTTAGTTGTCCTTCTGTAAGTCATATTCTTCAATGTTTCTCCATTATTTCCATTTTTTCGATGTTGAGTAGGATCCATTTTAGATTTCAAATTTCTCCAGGTGCTTTTCATGTGACATTCTAGAGGAATTACTTCAGTACTGTTTACATTTACTACATTTTAGTACTTAAATGCCATTTTATGCTATAATTATGTTGTAGTTTGGTGTTTTCATTACAGAATATATATTTGGTTTGGTTTGTGAGTGACAATTTTTTGTGAAGGGGAGCTGTAGTAATTCTGCTATACACACACACACACACACACACACACACATATATATATATATATATATATATATATATATATATATATATATATATATGGGTTATAAAGTGTATGTTTACTATTTGTTCTTAATTCAGCACAACATATTTAATCCTCTTATTGTTTTTTTATAGTTTCTAAAGTGTTATGTTTATGCATACTTTTATGAATAGCATATAGGATATTATGAGTTCATAAATTTATACTATGCTATTGATCAGACAGATCATTTGTAGACTAACCTTAAGATTCCATTTAGAACCCTTCAACACAAAATGAATACTAAGTTCTTCCCCTTGCATTGACAGTTTGCACAGTTATTGTAACCTTGATTACACTAGGTCTGGTAGGTGATGGTGTACTTAAAGTGGTGATAATCTAAGTAGAGTGGTGATGTTTTAATGCTAGCTTCGTAGGATAATCCTTTTTTTGATTTTGCATTACCTGATCATCTGGCTATAATAATTAGTAAATGATACACGGCGTATTGTTCAGTCTTGTGGCTTTTTAATTTTATAAATACTACTATCTGCATTCTTCAAGCATGTAACTATTAATTAACAAATCTTGCCACATACATTGTCTATGTGGCTGTTATAATTTATAAATACCATACTTGATATTGTCTGATGATGTGTCAGTAAGACACAGTAAATTCAGTTATGTGCATTGTCTGATCACCTGGCTGTAGTACTTAGTAAATATTATCATGTGCATTGTCAAGCCATGTGGCTCTAGGGATCTAGATTACATACTCAAAGTTACTGAACTTCGAATACAATATGATCAACACCATATCGTTGAAATCCAGTAACATGAAATATCTAATAAAAACATTAAATAAAGTCAAAAAACAGAACTACTTGCTCTAAGCAGGGGGGCAAGCACCCCTGCACCCCCCATGTGGGGGGCTGCGCCCCTGCCATACCCCCTGCTACTTAAATATTCCAACTCTGAGATCACACTACATTGAAGTAAATGGAAATCTCCCCTTACGGAGATTTCCGTTTACCTCTTCGATGGTCTGCAGTTTCGCTGTTTACGTGTCGGCAATGTCAGATTCGACATTGTGATGGTTCGAGATTCTGATAGAGACACGGCTCTAGTACCGCATAAATACTATGATCTGTACTTGATCATGTGACTGTACCATTTCTTAAATCTTGCCATTCATATCATTGACTGCTCACATGGCTGTAGTACTTTATAAACACTACCACCTGCATTATCTGATCACATGGTTATAGGATTCAGTAAATGCTTCCATCTGCATTGTCTGATGATGTGGCTGTAGGATTTAGTAAATGCTGGAAACAAAATTATATAAAAAAAACAATGTACCTAAAAATCCAAAGTCAGAAAAGAATGCTGGTCTGGGCTAGAATCCTCGAATTGAGTCGGCAGTGGTCAGGGATATGGGTAAACATGTAGACGGTAGCCTTACCTTCAACCCTCATGTGGCCACAGTGGTGAAGAAATCCTTCTGTGTTGTGCACCTTATAAGTAAGGGCATGGCATCTATGTCCAAAGAGGTCATCATCCCACTGCACTCTGCCCTTAACTGACCAATCATAGAATACAATGCTCTCTTTGGCATGTACCTCACCAGGCATATGCAGCAACTAGAGAAACCTCAGAGGCACCTTACAAAAAAGTTTACAAGACATAACAAACCTGCCTTATGCAGAGTGCCTTAAAGCCCTTTCCCTCTACTCAGTCTCCAGTTGGTTGCAGAGGGGTGAGCTTTGCCTGGCTTAGAAGGCATCCACAAACCCCCCACACATATGAATCTCCAACATATTCATAAGTCAAAGAGTAGCAGAAAAACGAGGTCTAGGGACCTGAATTTTCTCTGTGACTTAAACAGAACATCCTGGAGAGACAGATTTGTGTCCCAGAGACTGACCCTCCTATGGAAAAGGCTTCATATCCATGTGAAGATAAGTTCGTCTGTCATCCAGTTTAAGAGCAACCTAGACCAGTGGATGGGCAGCAGAAGACTTACACTGGCCTTGGTACCCATGTCCCTTATGGACAAAGGTAGCTTATAAATGCCTGTCTGTCAATGTCCTATTTGGATATAGGACATTTATTATTCTTTCAGGAAAACTTGGCTCAGCTTAGAAAAGCCCCTTAACAGTGTATACATGCTCATAAATCCTGGCTTTCAAAGGTCTTTCAGTTTTCCTTATAAAGGAAGCTAAACACGTCATGCACCTAGCAAGGATTACTACTCCCCTAGTGTTGCAGTCATATTTACCATCTGCGGCAATTACCCTGTGGTGGGTATGAGTGGTAATGTTCACTGAATTGAAAATATTTCTACATTGACAACAAGTTAAATTTTTTTCATGCCTACCACTTTTTCACTATTGGGGTAGTTATGTTTGTTTCCCTTCTTAAAATATGATTTTAAGATTTTACCTTTCTTGTACACACAAAGCGGACTGTCACCTAACTTTCCAAATAAATCTGTGGCCCAAAAATTGCCTTCCAACTTCTGTTCATACTTTTCTTTATATCATTATTCCCTTTGTTGTATGGGATAATCATAGCTTTGCAGCAGTCTTCTGAATTGACCTTAGGGTTTCTGTCAACTACTCCATGATCTTTAAGAATATGCTGAAACTTTGTCACTGTATCTTTAACCACCTCTTCACTAGCTTCCGTTAACACTTCACTGGAGGACCCCCTGTCAGCAAACATATATGTTTAATTAATTCTTTCAAATTGCAAAATCATTAGAGACCAAGCTAAACAACCTTGCATACCTCTCAACCTCTTAGTGCAAGAGATCTGGACAAAGCCTAAAACACTGAGGGGGACTAAGGCCCATAAACAGGGACAGAATTTAAATACTGCTCTTATAAACTTTTTGAAGTTGCTAGAATAACAAGACTTGTTTTAGCATGTATTTTAGTGACTTCAATCCTCAATAAAAGCCACAAAATGTATTGGGAACAGACCACAAATATGAAGCAAAAATTTGCATATTTGACAAGTATGCAACCTCACAATCTGTACTTTGAGGAAATTATGCTTTTGCCAGAACAGGTGATTATTGGGGAAGTGAAAAAGGTAATTGGTATATTTCTTTCATACCTCTAGTTGCTGTGATTCTTAACAAAGGTAAAACTGGACTTTTTAGCACATTAGTTTTTGAATATATTTTTGGTTCCTGGTTTTATCATTTATGCAGCTGGGCATATCATCACAGGATCCTTTTGAAGGAAGTATGACTGTTCAACTTATTGAAGAAAAAGGTGCCATTATGGACAATTTAACATTACTAGTGCAACTATTTTCACAGTTAACATAGAAGATGGATGTGGTAATGGGCAAAATTTCACTTTGAGGTAGTCTTGTCAGTCATTCTTAGGAGTATATTTAATTTTGCCAGCTTCATCTAGATAATTCATTGCTTAGATCAATGTCCCTTCCTGAAGTCACCTTTATAAATGCAGCTCCTAGACACCACTGTTCATATGCTGAACATTTTATTATACCAAAAGTTTGAAATTACTCTCTATCTCCAGCTGAACGACATTCACTTTATAAAAGCACTACACCCATGGATTGCTATTTTAGCCTGCTGTTTTGCCTGAGATCGTTGTCTGTGCTGAGGGCCTTGAAAGGGGAAAAATCACAGTGTTAGAGCAGCTCCTGAATTGGAAGGCTTTAGTGTACTTCTGTATTCTTCTGAGTGTAAGGCTTCCACATCATTCTATGCCTTTGTGAATCCCAGACAGAGGCATAGCTGGCTCAATTAGCACACTTTGCCAATATCAGAAGCCAGCACCACGCCAAAGGTAGCTCTTCGACTGAAGAACTCAAAAAAGTTAAAAAAAAAACAGTCCACTGTAAGACTCTTATCTAGGTCTTCCATTAAAGAGCAAAAAAAGAAAACAATTAGTTCATTGTAGTAACCTTGGTTATTACATTTATGTCACTGCCCCCCAGGTAGTTCTTCAACAAACAGGATAATGGATCACTGATCACACCCCCCCCCAACTTGCCCCTGGGGCAGTTGTCCCTCTCGCCCTGACCTAGCTACATTTTTGATCCCATTGAATGTATAGATAAGTAGCAAGACTTCTCACTTACTTTCAATGTTTAAACATTTCTGTATAGATGTAGGCTAAGGCCATCAGCAGAGGTCATTGCAAGCCAATATCCTTTGGGAAACATTCCAATGCACCTTAGGGTAGGCTTGTACTGATCCTATTATAATCTGTAGTCTAGTACATCTAGTAGCTGTTCTGATTTTTCTCATCTAGTGATCCTATTATAATTTGTTGTCTAGTACATCTAGTATCTGTTCTGATTTATTTCACCTTAACTTCCTTTAATAGCAAGTACTCCCTCATATTTCTGTTTATTTATACTTGTTTTATTTTCCACCTATGTTACTTTATTCTCCTTATTTTATTTACTCATACCTTCTTTCTCGTTTTAGTCATACTTATGTTTCATTTTTTCACATTACTCCCCTAAAATTATCTGTCGTACTCCTACCTTCTAATTCTACTGTTATGTCTTTAATTTAATTTCTTTGAATGTCATGCCTATCATTTAAGTAAATAATTGGACTTTTTGAAATTTCTTCTTGCACAGAAAGAGTTGAGAGTAGTTACTATTTAGCTGCATTGTTATCTGTTTATACTTATTTCAGGTTGTTCTGGACTATTTTGTATTACATTGAATTTGTGTTTTCCTGATACTTGTATCAGTATTAGTTAATGGTATTTATTTTGTTTCCTGATACTTGTATCAGTATTAGTTAATGGTATTTATTTTGTACTTTGCTAAAATGTTTTCATCTGCCTTAGAGAAGTACTATATATCTTATCTCAGCCTGCACCCTATTAGACTTAGTCCTGTTTAACAAGGGAGGGATATTTCTATTTCAGGCAGTTATAGACTGAACTCAGAAGATATTAATGTGGAAGGGAAACATTGTACCAGAGTGCTGCAGCTTTAATTATGAAGGCTGAGAAATGCTTTAAAACTAATGTTTATAAAGATGTGACTGTATGTTACTATTTACACTAATATAAGCTTCATAAGCAGACCCTTCTACAGGAATAATTCTTTTGTATTTGATTAAATATTTTGATTGCACAAAGTGGGATTATTACAGTCACCTATCTGGGCATTCAGTATACCTGATGAGTTTGTGAGACTTACAAATCTTATACATACCACTCATGGTCAAAGTGTTATCATGAATTCATGTATTCTACCCCAATCTTTGTCAAGTGAGGTTCTAAGAAATGGCATTTCCTGTCCCCAGCAATATTTATGCTAACCCTAGGAAATCCTCCTGTGTGGCTAGGTTGCAGGTAAGTTATGCATGTTTTGGATTACATAAGGTTGGGTTATGGGTATGTATGGATGTCTGCAGATGACCGCCTAATGCTAAGCGTATCTCAGATGAGATTGCCTGTTGAGATTCATTTAAGTTATACAGAAGTATTTCCTACTAGTGATAGAGCAAGAAAAATTTAGAGATATCAGGAGTTCCATCTTTTCCATGGTGCGCAAATACCTGAGTGTAATACTACACTTATTCTCTGAAAAATATTTTGGAACTGAAATTCTGTGGTGTGCTTATTAGTGAGAGTTTATTTATGGAAGTGCCTGTACATATCTATAATAAGATGGGCCAGTGTATTGATGTTAACGTCCTGTTCTATTTATTGTTATGTTATCCATTATTTGTCAGCTCTGTGGGCATTCAGGCTGCTGGAAAGAATTCAAAATCCAGTTATCAACTATTATGGGAGAACAAAAGAAAACAAAATCAGGAGCAGATTTTCTTCACCTTTACAAACTAAGAGAATGGAGCTTCTTTTGCACATAATTAAGCATTTTTTATGCAGCATACATTTCAAACAATCTAGTCCTCTGTTCTAGAAGTTCATTCTTCTTCAGGCTTTTCCCGGTTAGGGGTCACCACAGCGGAACTTCGGTCTGCTAATAATTGGCAGTAGATTTTTACAGTGCTGAGGTGCCAGCTCAACGCCCAGCCTTCAACAAAGGCACGCCCATTCTATGCATGTCTTTCGAACTCCACTCTACCGCAGGGAGGACATGCAGACTCCACACAGAAGGCGCTACAGCCAAGAATCGAATGGGTGAACCTCTTGCTATGAGGCAACAATGCTACCGCTGCACCACCATGGCAGTGAAGTCCTCTGCTCTAGGAGTAAGACATAGAAAAGGTAAACGAAAGTAGGAAAAGAAAATTCCACTATTTTTAAGTAACTGACAATGTTAAGACCTCTTCAGCTTCATTCAAGCACAAGCAGAAGGTCTGATGGTTAGACAAGAATAGATTCAGGAGGTATTTACAGCCACACACACTGCTAAGCTATACAAAGCTATCCCCCTACTTGGGGCAGGTGCCTTTTCAGTGTCTGTATATGGAGGTAGAATAGATACAGACTTAGCTGACAGAGTGCTGTTCGCTCTGAGGGAGTTATGTGATACCCCCAAATTGCAGGAACATAGTCTATTACTTCTTCTTGAGGGACACTGGACACCAGCTGATAGTTTTCCATTGGGATAGCTAGCTTCAGACAAGTGTAGTCACTGTAGGTAACATGTTGTAGCTGTAAGACACACATCATCATTGAGTAGGTGTTGCATTGTCTGTGATGACTAATGTGGTATTGCAGCTGTTAAACTGATTTAAGAACTTTTTACTCACTGCAGCCATCATTACCTTTTGTTATAATATATTTGGATATAAAAATAATTGCCACATCTTCAAAATAACTCATCTGTAACGCCATACATTTTCTTCTCATCTCACCTGATCATACCTGTCAACCTCCAAGCATTAAAAATCATAGTGCTAGCCTTTAGAAATCATAGCAGAAGTTCAGAAAGTGTAGCACTTTCTTATTTTTCACAATAATGGCCTTTATATACTAGACTCTATTTAGTTTGTGATAAGGAAACTTTTTACAGGATTTATTTATTTTTAGTTATTTTTCTAATAAGTACATATCCATCCACAGTCATGACTTTACAAAGAACAGCAGTAATTCTAGGAGGGGCAATGCTAAATTTGAGGGTCAAAATCATAGTGCAATACTTAAATCATAGCAGTTGAGAAGTATGTACTTTTTACACTTCCTTCAGCTTAGCTATCGTCTGTGTAAATACTTCCAATGACAGATTCTTTTAGGATATAATTAAATCCTTTATGTAATCTGCAATAAAGTATATCTTATTACCACAGTCTATGTGAGGACATATCCTCTCCTCTGTAGATTACATTTATCAGTAACCCTGACCCTTCATGCATTCCATTTTATTTAAACCTTACTTGCTTTTCCCAAAACTAAAGGTACTTATTTTATATCACTTACATCTTTTGCATACCTGTTGTCTATCTGGCACTTCTTCACTCATTTCTGTTTGACATGATTGGAAGACCTTGTTTCTTACCGTCTACTGTACCTGTACCTTCTACCTTCTGTTGAACATGCACACACTGCTATTTTGATCAGTCAGAATAACTAAGACTATACAAGACATTCAGAATGACTTAATAAAGGCAAAGAAAGTGTGGACTTGGTCAGTTTAAAAAATAAAAAACATCATGATTTAAGTTACTGTCTATATGCAGTTTGCATGTTTGTCCTTTCTATCTGTTTTTTGTACATTGTTTTCTCCAAACTCCTAATAACAAATTTCTTAATTGGCTACTACAAAGGGTCTTAATATAGTTCACCAGTTTGAAGTGTCCTTTTATATATATATATATATATATATATATATATATATATATATATATAAAATGGTCAGAGTTATGCTGTGGCTGAAATTGGTCCATGATGACCAGTTCACTTACTTGTTTAACATATGTATACATTTAAGTTGCATACACAATTCTTAGGCAAGCTCAATTGGAATAGAGATAAAAGACTAAATATGACCAAACTGACCCATGTTCCATTGGTGGCTGGCATGAAGAGGTTGGGAGTAGAAGAAATACGACCATCCTGAGCAGTGTTACCACAAAGGCTGAGTGACTATTCCTGGGAATGGACCTGAGGTATGTTTGTCTCACAAAATTGTAAACATAGTAGCCTTTAGGGACTTACAAAACAGTCATTATCAGGATTTAAAGGAGGGGCAAGCAACACCTATGGCTGCATGGATAATGAGCTTCTCTAGAGCTGGAGAAGCTTGGTGGATGGCAGACATGTAGACAAAAGATGTGAAAATGATCATTTTCTTAAAAAGGAAATATATTATTGTTATTATTGATGAAAGTGGACTGAGGAGCACACAAGGTGGGCTACAGGTACTTATGCCTGGTGTTTTAGAAATATGGTCTTATAACAGAATGATGCACTAATCCTCACCACAACTTCTTAGTGTGTTATATTAAGTGACCGCTTTATTACAGAACTGATCGCCAGAGGAGTTGACTGAATACATGAAAAGGACTATCCTCCATGATTTCCCAACAAGAAGAATATTGTTACAGGTGCAGAAAAAGGCAGTTTTGTCTTTTATTTCATTCAATTTGTTAGAATACTATAAATGTTTCTTCCTAGCTTAACTTTTATTGAATCACTATGTGCTAAACCATAAAGTCTAAGCATTTCCTGCAGAAAAGCTATTTTGAAAGAATTCAGCAAAAAGTAAAGAAAGAAAGGAAATAAAATGTACCCACATCATTAGTCTAGAGCATCAGCTATGGAAGAAAACTCTCCTCTGTAGCAGCTGCAGCAATGGCTGATAATTATTCCTTGACAGAGACACGCACAGACAGCTGTTATTTAGGGTTCTTCTACTTCTTTATCTAATTATCTACTGAACATTCAGAATCCTTTACAATAATCTTAGAAATCAGTACTGCTGGGATTCAAAGATGGCTGCCGTTCTGTGAGCACTGCTGAACTGCAGTTCTCCATTTAACCTGAGGAAATCTAAACCCTGAGTGGATACTATAAAGATTTTAACATCAAATATTTGATAAAATAACTTCAACTACATTTTACTATCCTGTATTAAGAAGAAAAACTGGAAAAAAGGAAGATATTTCACTGGATTACATCAGATTATCTGGCACTGCAGAGATAAGTAAACAAAGGAACCGTGTGCTTTCTATACTGCAAGTTTTTGTGTTTTAACAACATGTCAAAAGAGGAAAAAAACATGGATATAACCACTACCAAAACAAAACAAAACTTTCGGAATTACAGTCACCAGAAAAAGATATGATTTCTAAATGACAGAAAATTACTAAAATACAGGAACAACAGAAATCAGGGACTAAAACTAAACCTGAGCAAACATTAAATATGGAAGAAATCAGAAATGCTCTGCTACCCATACAAGAAGCTCTGAAGGAACTGACTTGTCAAATACAAACATTTGGAAATTCATGTACTCAGTTGCTGGAAAGAATGGATAAGACGGAAGCTCAAATTTCTGAAAATGAGGATAAACTAACTTTACTCGAAAAAAAAATAATCTACATGATGTGGATATACAGGCTATGCAAAGCAAACTTACGGACTTAGAAGCAAGATCCAGGAGAAACAACATTATTATCAGAGGGATTCCAGAATCTATTCAGTATAATGAATTAATTCCATCCATACTACAAATATTTGCAGTGCTTCTAAATGACTCTGATATGGTGAAACAAATTGTTATTGAAAGAGCACACAGAGCTCTGAGAGAGTTACAAGCATCTAACTTTCCTAGACCTGTATATGTGAAAATACTTAATTATCAAGATGTAAACAGAATACTTACTACTGCAAAACAAAATGGAGGCTATATCATGTGGAAAAATAATGAAATATCCCTGACACAGGATCTACCTATACAGGTCAGACAAGCTAGACAGTCTTTGTCTCCATACTGCAAATTTCTTATTGACAAACAAATTAAGTTTCAAATGAAATACCCTAATATGCTTATATTTACAATGGATGGGACTAAATATGCTATTGCCACCAAAAATGAGGCAAGAAATCTGTTTCTAAACGTTTTCAAGGCTTTACCTGCATCAGAGACTTGACTTGAACTCTCGTTGGGACTGGCATGTTGCTGAGGTCGGATCCATTGTTTACTGTGCCTCGAGGACTGGGTAATCCTTTGTTTTCATTTGTAAAGCTTTAGGCCTTTTCCTGAGTAATAAAACTGTTTGTTTTTGCTTATTTTGATTATTTGCACTTGTTTCCTGACGTTTTATGGCTTCTATGAACTGTTTTCGACGAGGAGGAAGACAGGAAATGCCTAAAATGCTGTCATGGGTGCAGATTTCACTGTGACACTTCCGGGAGTCTGTCTGTAAAAGCAGTTCCCCATCACGAATATTTCACAGGGTTTCCAGGCTTGGGAAACCAAAGGGAACTGTTTTAAACACTTTTTTGCTTATTTAACATTAAAATAACACTGTTGTATGGTAAATTAAGCACATAGGCACATTTTATATACTTCCCTTATAAATGTTTATTTAGAATCTTGTAGTTATATTATTTAGAGAGGGTGCAGGGTTTAGTAATGTTTGTATAACTATACTTGTCATAGATTTTAATGTACTGTGTAGAGATGATAATCTACTATATTAATTAGTTAGTAGTTTGCTTTAATATAAAACTATAATAGTGTGAATTTATAGCCAGGGATATTAGTAGTTAGCTGTATACTTATTTTAGTATAGGGTTATATTCTAGCATGGGGTTTTTTTCTTCTCTTTCTCTCTAGGTTATATTTGTAGTAAAATGATAACTCTGTTTACACATTAAGTCTTTTTTATATGTTATTTCTTTTTCTTTTTGCATGCGGTTTATGTATAGATAGCTAATCCAATTATTAAAACTTTCTTTTTCTGCTTTATTTTTTATATGTACTGTAATATTATATTTTCAATATTGATTTGCTTAAATAATAGTTAATCAAGGAGCTGTAGATCATGACAGTGCTTGTTAGGGAATGTTTAGTTTAGGCTTTGTCGTAGTTAAGTTAGATTATATAGGTCTTAACTGTGGAACATGTTTGAAATTAAAATATTTGTTTCTTCTTTCTAACCTTTTGTTATTCCATGTTATACAAGACCTATACATGTCCTGGTCTGGGGTTATAGTGGGTAAGCACTGGTGTAGGACGGGATATAAGGGTTGCTTCCAGACTATGTATGGTTTTGAATTTACTTTATTTTTCTTTTATGTTTTCTCTCCAAAACCTTCATTGTATAGCCAACCTTGGAAATGTGGGAATTAGACTCATGGAACATTAAAGGGATCCAGAACTTAAAGAGGAAATTATTGTTACATGTTTTATTGCAGGCTAAGGTGTGGTTTCTTTTACTTCAAGAAACGCATTTAATGAATGATCAATGGGTTGATATTAAAAAAAAATAAGTGGATCAGAGAAGTAGTAGCATCGGAAGGTAAGTCAAATAGTGCTGGGGTAGCTATTATTATTAAAGATCAATACAAGGAAAAAAATTTGGATTCTAACACAGATAAAGATGGGCAATGGTGTTACGTTACTCTTGCATCTACCCTATTTGATAAACCTATTTTACTTTTAAATATTTATGCACCCTGTAATGATCAACAAATATTTATAACATCATTGTACTCAATTCTAACACAATTTGATAGATATTATGTAATTATTGGAGGTGATTGGAATGCTTACCAAAATCCGAAGTTGGATAGATCTTGCCCACAAAGAGCATTTAATAAGCAGGCTGCATTAGCACTGAATGATATTAAAGAGGATTTTCAACTTTATGACCCTTTTCACTATTTGAACAATGTTAATAGCACAAATAATTTTACATTTTATTCCCCATGTCATAAAATGTGGACCAGGATAGATTTCTTTCTGATTTCAAGAACATTGATTAATCTAGAACCTATAGTCATTATAAATGCATGTTATCTTTCAGATCACTCAAAAATCTTGCTGAGTTTTGCTAAGGAGGTAAAGGATACCTTGCGACAAAGAGGTTATAATTGGTCTCTTAACCCAAATTTGCTGAATAAGGAAGAAATAATACAAGAAATTACAAATTACCTTAAAGATTTATTGGCTGGCCTAAAGAAACAACAATATACCCCGGATATTGAATGGGCGACAGTTAAAACACAAATAAGAGGGATCCTTTTGCAAAAAGCTTCTTATTATAAAAAAATACTAAACAGGGATATTAAAAATTTAGAAACAAAAATTAAACTACTTGATCAAGAACTGATTCAGAATTTTAATGAACAAAAAGAGAAGGAACTGCTTAAATGTCAAAAGGATCTCTTCTTAATTCAAAATAGTAGATTAACATTTCAAGAATATAAGATGCTGGTGAGGTACGCTAATCATGTTCAAACACCATCGAGAGCGTTAGCTAGGATCATTAATCAATCGAAAACAACAGTGCAGATTTCGGAAATACAATTTAATAATATTAGATATTCTAAAACAGAGGACATCATTAATATTTTTGAGGGAATACATACTAGTATTTATGATGGGCAAAAGGATATGTCCTCACACGAATTTATGGAAAATTTTTACAATCAAGTTTCCAAAAATAGGAGAGGATATTCAAAAGGACTTGGTTAAACCGATATCCAAAGAAGAAATAGTATATATAATCCAACATATGAAATCACATAAATCACCTGGTCCTGATGGGTTGACAGTGGAGTTTTATAAAAGGTTTGCAGATACTTTCAGTAAGATACTTTCAGTTGTATTTAATTACATAATTAGGAATAAAATTAGTGATCCTCATCTTAATGCTTCAAAAAATATTTTTATACATCAAGCCAATTCAGATCCCCAAAACCCTGATAATTATAGATCAATATCATTAATAAATGTAGATATGAAAATTCTAACCTCTATTATAGCATCTAGACTGAAGAAAATCATGACTCATATAATATCCAAAGAACAGGCTGGATTTATGGCAGGTAGACAAACCAGTGACAACACACTTACATTACATACTATGATAACATATGCTAAACAAAATAATCTTAATGTTTATGCCCTTATAATTGATGCACAGAAGGCCTTCGATAGGGTTGATACAATTTTTTTGTTTGATCCTTTACCTTATTTTAATATTTCCCATGAGTTTGTTCAAACGTTAAAAATATTATATATTAATCCCTATACTACACTGTATATTAATAAAAGTTTCTCTAAAAGAATACAGATCAAGACTGGAACATGCCAGGGCTGCCCTTTGTCCCCTTTACTATTTAATCTTTATCTTGAACCTTTGTTCTTATATATTAAGCAGAATGTCTATCATAATGTCCCAATAATTTATGGAACCAAAATATTAATGGCAGCTTTTGCTGATGATCTTAACATTTATTGTGCATATCCAATATCAGATACTGAAAAATTATTGAAGGCTGTTAATGACTTTTCAGAAGTCTCTAACTATAAAATTAACTTGAAAAAAACTAATATCTTCCCTTTAAAAACACCTAAACCTTTTTTGCTATTACCTTTGGTTGGACAGGTAACATTTAAAGAAAATATTAAATACTTAGGTATTGAGTTTTTTACAGATAATAAAGACTTCTACAATAATAATATTAAAACAATTTGGGACCAAATAATTTCTGATTTTGGGAGGTGGAAAAATTTACGACTGCCAGTATTAGCAAAAGTTTCAATTGTTAAAATTAATGTATTACCACGGCTATTATATATTTTCAGGTCAGCCCAACTAAAACTTTTGAAGACATTCTTTAAACAAATTCATAAAGAATTGGCTAAATTCATTTGGGAACCAAAAAAAAAACAGGATTTCTTATGATAAATTAATGACCCCAAAAAATAGAGGAGGACTGGAGTTGCCTAATTTTGAAATGTATTATTTAATCGTAAACTCTAATAGAATTCTAAGAATTGCCAACTATGATATCACTAGTACTAAGTGGACATCAACTTGGGTGATCTTGGATTATAAATATATTTCAAAGTTGAAGATCAATCCAAAAGCAATACCTTTTTTAGGTAAAGATACTTTGAAATTATATGGGATTATTGAACACATTAAAACGGACATAATTTCTTTACAAGACTTATTTCAAGCATTAGATCTGGTTCAGTATATGATGGTTTTTCAACCCTTTCATAGGAATCCTAAATTAAAATTTAATAATCAATTAATTGATCTTAAAAAAGTTTCCATTAATAGTTAATTTAACTTTGATTGATATATATAAATATCTTGAATTTTCGGCCAACCAAATAAGACAAGAATTTAACCTACCTAAAAATGATCTTGTTGTTATGAGACAAATTAGAGAACTTGCTATAAGTTACTTTAAAAATTTTAAACCTGAAGATGAGACTGTGAATAAATGCTCTGATTTGTGGCAAGCACTCCAACAGGATATTAAATATATAACAACAACAAATAAATTAATTAAAGAATTTAGATTTCATGATAAAGTTTTGTTATCAAACTATTGGGAAGAAAAAATCCTATTGACTGACAAAAGTTTTATGTTAAAAGCAATTGACTTGAATATCAAATCTACTTCTCTTCAAAAATTGATATATACCCAGATGATGATATGGAATAATGCATATTATACACGCCTTACCCTGCATAAATTTAACTCTAAAAACTCTCCAACCTGTCCATATTGTAAGAATCAACTGGCTGATCATCTTCATATGTTCTAGAGCTGTAAATGCATATACAAGCTTTGGAATGCCCTTAAGATTCAACTTCAGAAGATGGGTTACCAAAGCACAACGTTGTCATGGAAATTTATGATTTTGCATATTCCCCCGAAAGAACTCCCTAGATCACAAAGTATTATATATATATTAATATGTTTTTATTAATGAAGCTTTATATAGCCACAAATTGGTTAGACCCATCTAAAACATCATGGGAAAACGTTAGAGTTTTGGCAACAAGGCATATATTATCTCATAAACTACTTTTAAATCCGCATAATAAAAATATTAATAATCCAACAATTTGGGAACAGATATTTAATATTATACTAGCATAATACTTTTAACTTGAAGGTATTAACAATTATTTATATGTTTAGAGAGAATTTTGTAATCAAACTGTCTATTATTTGAAATGTTATTAATTACTTTTTGTTTTTCTTCTATTATTAATGTTTCACATGGAAGCATTCTTGTAAATATTGTATATTTGTTTGGCGTGATGGTTAGTGATAGTATGTTTTTTTTTTTTTTGTTTTTTTTTAAATTTTGTTCTTGTTTTTAATGATGTATGAAAATAATATAATAATAAAGATTTATTATGGGAAAAAAAATAAATCAGTACTGCTGAATCATGAAGAGGATCAGATCAATATGTCGATTCTGTTTTTAACTGGGGCACAGAAGCTATACACAAAAGTTGCCTTTAGAACCATTAACTGCTCATACTAAGATACTGAAAAAAGCACATCAGAGTTTTACATAATATTTTAAGGTTATGACTGAAGTGCTTGGTAACTGACCAGGTGCTGAACAAGATTTTCTTACAATTCTTTGTATTTGTAATCATAGCTGAACCACTGGAATCTCAGCAGTCCTCTTGGCTGTTAGGGTACAATATACTTTGATACTCATTTTAATCCAAATCAGGTGTGTATGGGAGGCAAACGATTCTTGTAAGTAATGTAATAAAGCAGAAAACTAATTCTTACTGGGATGTCAGCCCATCACAACGAGATGCACATGCTTAGCAAAATGCACACACACACACACACACACACACACACACACACACACACACACACACACACACACACACACACACACGTGCACATGCAACCAAACATGTATACGTGTGTGTGCGTACACACACACACACACACGCACCTTTTTCCAATTTGGTGGAGTTCCAGTTCAATGTTCGATGTGGAAGATAACCTGATCACATGGTGAAAGCTAACATGGGTAGATGGGATATGCATATTTGGCACAGAAGGCATCCTGACCAAGAAATAAAATAGAAAAACTAGAGCTGGAAGTTGACAGGTGTGGTTACACTACTGTGCGAGCCACTGAGGGGAAAAAAACAATTTAGCTAAATGTCTGTTTAATATAAAATATAATACTTGCAGTTATGATAAAAAACTTTATTATAAAGTAATAAACATATCTGCTCTTTTTTCAGAATCTACCTTTAGAAGTTGCTGTGAAATACAAAGATTTTGGCTGTGTCCAGTATTTTTATGTATAAACAATCCTTACAGTTTTTTTTTCTGTCCCTCCCTTAAAACTAAAGTTCCTGTTCAGGAATATGAAGGAAAATGAGACTGTATTACAAGTCTTTAACTTTTTTTTGCTAATCTTAAACCAGATGAAAGATATTCTCTGTACCACAAAAAATCATTTAAGCAGCCTCATTGTGTTTCATTTTTATTTTTCTCTCTTCCCTTCATGTATACTTATTTTGCACATACTCTGTTTTAAACATTATTACAATATAATTTCAAACTTGCATTTGCCAATTCAGAAATAATTGGGAATGAATGTCAAAAATGTGAATCACCAAAATTAACATCTACAACACCAAAAATGGTATGTAATCTAAAGGATGAGAATAATCCATTTGTCCAATAGTCCATAATGTGGATGCTTCCTCTTATAATGTGGAACAAATGAGCAAAGTATGAAACACTTATTAAAACCGTCAACTAGGAAGTTCACAGAATGATTAAATGTGTTAATGTATTCTTAAAAAAATGTTTCTGTTGATGAATTAACATGATTCAGTATGACTTTCTATGGTTATCAGTTATAAAAGTCATAACAGTGAACGTGCAGCAGATCCCTTCAACTTGAGTGTGAGGAACATTGATTTTTTTTTTTAGATTCAAAATGATGAAAATTCCTCATAATGAGATACTTATAAAAGCAATTGCCCTACAGAGGTACCTTTTCACATTTCTGTTCCTATTGTTTTCTGAATCATAAATACTTGTTTTTACTCTGTCCTGTTCAACAATTTTTTCTAGCAATTTATATATGCAACCATTTTAAACAATGTCATTTAAATAATTAAACTAAGTAAAAGTCTCTAAGGCTAAACACTTTGCCCAATACACTAATCATAGGTGACTCAATATTGTAGCACACAGATGTGCCACTCACTAGCTTGAATAAGGAGAAGGTAACAGGCAGCTGTCTACTAGGTGCCAGAATCCAACACACAACACATGCACTCAGGTTAGTCCACAAAAACTACAAGTATGAATTTGTCAGTGTCCATGTGGGTGTGAATGACCTGAGATGCACCTCCTTGGACTACATGAAAAGAGACATGGTGGAGCTCTCGGATTTTGTGGGCCATTTCGGATATGACACTAGCCCTGAGCAGTATCCTACCATCACCCAGAATGATACTGCAGTACAAACAAAAATTGATTGACTTAAACATTTGGTGAAGTTTCTGGTGTCATTCTAAGCGGATTCAGTATCTGTCTGCTTGGGATGACATGATTGACAGACCTCGATGCTTTGACAGAGATGGCCTGTATCTGTCACCCCTGGGTTTCCGGGTACTGGCTAAGGCTCTTGGCCACTCCTATAGTGCCTTTTTTAGGTGGTGTTAAAAGACCAAATTACAACCACAACAGCTATAAATAAATGCAACCTGAGGGTCATGCTGCTAAACATTAGAAGTCTAAATCTCAATATGCACTTGCTCGAAGCACTTCTCAAAATAGAGAACATCGACATTCGTGCTGTAATGGAGATGTGGTTTAAAGCAGCAGAAAGCACCCCTGCACTACCAGGCTATAACTCATTCCACACCATTTGGCCCCAAAACATGGACCGAAGCTGCAAAGGCAGTGGTGTCTCCATATTCTTAAAGGATATGCACACCTCCAGACTAGCAGTCCAGCATAATGCATCTGAGATACTTCAGGTACAACTAACGTTGGGTAAGACTACGATCCAGGCCATAGGTCCCTAACCATGTCCCTAGACTCTCACTCCATGTTACTAAACACTCTGGAATCTATCAAGATCCAACCCAATACTAACATACTAGGAGACTTCAACTAAGCCTCCATCAACTGGGAAAACTACTCAAGCAACAATGCACTGGCCTGACGCTTCTTGGAATTCATCAATTCCAGTGCCATGGACAAGCTCATTCTTACCCCACTACAGGAAGCAACATCCTTCACCTGGTTATTACTAGCATAGGCAACTGCTGCTCTACACCAATAGACAATTCCTCCCTGGTTAGATTTGACCACAAAATAATCACCATGGAAATCCGCATCTCACCCACACCCCCCACAAAGGTATCCACCATGAAAAACTTCTCCAAAGCTGACTTTGGACTCCTAAAATCAGAGGTGGCTAACTTGACAGCACCTATACCAATGGAAAATAGATGCATGACTGCCGAATCATACACCAATGCACTGTACGAACACGTACACAAATCCATGGAACTAGCCATACCCAACAGAACTAAGATGGTCTCCTCCAAAAAATGGAAGCCAGTCTGGTGGTCCCCTGCCATTAATAAACTCTACAACAGAAGGAAGAAGCTGTTGCAGAAAATACTGAAGTCCCAAGACTGGAAAAATTCCCTTATTAGCCTCAACAAAAAGTTGAGATCCCTAATCAAAACCTCCAAAGCCAGCTATGAAGGCAGAATTGAGGCAGACACTAAAAACAGCCACAAAGCCTTCCTTACTTGTATCAAGAATCTCCATGGCAATACCCAGGTTTGCTCTGAGGTACTGCACAATGGTACCTCCTATACTGAGCCAACAGATATTGCCAACATACTCACCGACAGATTCAATGCCAACTTTACCCCCTCTCCCCTCTAAAGGACCAATCTCAATACCAGAAGAATGCCAGGCACCCTGCATTACTGCAGCACAGGTTAAAGCTGCATTATCTAAGGCCAAGAATACAGCTTCCATGGGACCCAACAATATCCCTGGCTGTGTTCTACATGAATTACAAAGTGAACTGGCACCATATTTGTGTGCTCTGTTCACTCACAGCCTCACCTTAGGCTTTGTCCCTACAGAATGGCGCACTACTACAGTCATCCCTTTTCATAAAGGAGGAGCGACTACAGGCCCTGGAAATTATTGTCCCATCAGCCTGATGAGTCTGATGTGTAAGGCTATGGAGCACATCAGCTTGGACCTAATTAACAAGGATATAGGTAATCTCCAAACTCTAGATCTCACACAATTTGGTTTTGCGAAAGGTAGATCATGCCTGATCAACTTGGTTGACTTATTTGAGTCAGTCACCAGGGCTGTGGATGAAGGTAAGGCAGTTCATTCAGGCTACCTCAAACTGGCCAAGGCCTTTGATACCATTCCTTACTCAGGAATTATTAATAAAATCACCAAACTAGGCACCAACCCCTGTATCATTAGGTGGGTTGCAAAGTGGCTCACAAATAGAACAGTATGAAAGTAGCGGACTCCAAGTTAGACTGCAGACCAGTCATGAGTGGAGTCCCACAGGGATTGGTCCTGGGTCCTCTCCTGTTTAGCATCTACTTCTCAGAAGTCCAGGCCAACATAGTGGGACTCTGGCTGACCAAATTTGCAGACTACTGCAAGGTGGGAGCCATTATTAACTCCCCAAGTGATGCAGACATCCAACAGAAGGGCCTCACTGAGACCAATGATTGGTGTCAAAACTATGGCCTTAAGCTTAATGCCAAAAATGTGTCATCATCCCCTTTGGGAAAAACTCAGTTCCCAGTAATTACCACATAGATAGGAGCCCACTGAACACTGAAGGTGTTATAAGATATCTGGGGAAACAGGTTGACAGCAACCTCTTCTTCGACCACCACATTGCCACTGTGGTTATTAAGTCCTTCTGTGTGGCACATCTCATTACCAAGGTTTTCAAACATGAAGAAAGAGGTCATCATTTCTCTCTAGTCTTCTCTCATTAGACCAATCATAGAGTATAATGCCCCATTTAGCAAATACCTCACTAGACACCTGCAACATCTGGAGATGCCACAAAAGTACCTCACGAAGAGGATGCTAGGCCTTAAACACATGAACTACATGGACAGACTCAAAAAACTCCAGCTGTTCTCTTTCTCATATCATCCACTAAGAGGCGATCTCTGCTTGACTTACAAAGCCATGTCTGAGCCAGCTCTGCTAGAAATGCTACATCTAAAGAAATACCAATCCCTCCATACCACACGCTCCAGAGACCTCACCCTCATTACCATAATCAACAGAACATGCTGGAGGGACAGGTTCATAACCCAGAGACTGCCCATGCTCTGGAATAGACTTCCCATACATGTCAAGCAGAACACCTCACTAGCCCTCTTCAAGAGAGATCTTGATGAGTGGATGGGAAATAGAAAGTTCACCATGGGGATCATTCCAGTGGCTCTACTTGATAGAGAAACTGGGAACTAATGATGGGTGGCACAATGCCAGGACAATTCTATGGGCTGGGCTTGTAAAGGCCTCAGGGCCATTAGCCTTGTGCACACTTATGAACCTATGAACTATTAGGATCAAGTGTGAAATATTTGGGAGGGTGAAGGAGGTTTTTTTTTTATTTGTTATGGTGTGAAATTAAAAAGATTCTTATTTCAAGTTCAGGTATATTATAATGAAATGATTAGTGCAGGGGCTACTAAGGAAATAAATGAAGAAATAATAGCAAAATAGTAAGAATAAAATAAAGCAAATAATTTAATAATAAACTGAAAAATTATATTGAAAGCTTGATAAAAATATTCAAATGAAAAGCATTGCATCTTTGACTAATGATGATACTTCTTTAAATAACAAGTAGCAGTCAGTAAAGAGCAATATATTATTTGTTGCAAAATGATTGTTGATAAAACTCTCTTGATGTTGAACTGTGTGTCAGATCCATCCATCCATCCATCCATCCATCCATCCATCCATCCATCCTCTACCCCTTTTTCCCATTTTGCACATGGGGTCAGTTCATAAAGATTAAAAAAAAAATAACAGCACACATAAGTACAGTACAGTTAATTCTGCACACTCCAACTCACCTAAAAACTTTCAAGTCTGTATATTTAATAGGCTTCACAGCAGGAAACCCAAAGATTGACAGTGCTTGAAAAAGCTGTTTGTGCTTTTGAACTGTCACAACCTTTCATGATGAGAATTCACACTAACAAGTGTTGAGCTTTATTCTGCTAGCAGTAAATCAGCACTTTTTCTATATCTTCCAGTGTCATCCAAGCTTTACCAGAAGTTTTCCTCTGTCTCTTCCTCAGTAATATCTCTCTGTGCTCATCACTGGTTCATACGGCCTGTGGCTCTATTAATAATGATTAGGACTACAGTGTTAAAGGGTAATCTAGATCATCGCTATAGCAATGCCACCCATGAAGACAAAAATGTGAGTCTGACAGTAGCTGCCAAATGTCAGCCATCATTTGACAAATAAACACAAGCAGTGAATGAGGGTATCAGCGGTAGAAAAGGAGCTTGGTTCCTTACAGCCCTGCACCCCTTTCTCTCCCAACGAAATAAACATTTGTCCATCAGGTTCACCATCTTTTTGGCTTATGTCCTGTTATGTAGGAAACTCCAATCTGTACACCTAGAGAATGAAAAGTAAAATCATGCAGCCAGAACTGGACACACAAATCTGACATGTCCACTGCGAGGTAAAATCATTTTGGCAGAGGAAGTAAGAGAGACAACAAGGAATATAATAACAAACAGACAGCTCAAACATTAACTAATATAAACTGATAAGTACCAATACAAAAAGCAAATCAGTAAATGAGAACTCTGCCACAACACTACAGTCTGACCTGATAAGACAATTGGACAAACAAGAATAATGCAACTCACTCAAAATAGAACAGCACTTTGAAAAGTAACAGGAAATCAACTGAAATGCAAAATAGCAGTAAAACAAGATAGAATCCATGCATTTTCAGATAATTGCTGCCATCCTGTCCTCCGAATTTCATTAGATACGAACAATCACAATAGCTTTACTCATTTCACTTTTTTGTAAGACATGCATATTTACTTAATAAAATTCAATCAATGCAAGAGTTGGAAAATATGACATAGAGGTATATGATCTTACATAAAGCAAATCTCATGGTAAAGTAATTTTTGTTTCAACTGTTATGTTTAAAGTTTTATATATTTTCAAAGAACACAAAGTCATAAATGTAGAATTTAAACGTACCTGTTGCTTCAGCACATTCATTTAGTTTGTACCCATTTGCATACAGCAGTCCGAGTACAGGACTACATTTCTGAAAAGAATTCAACAGTTTGATTCATCTAGTCTGGAGGTCTTAAAGCATATGGATTTACACTACAGTTTTAACATGTATCTATATGTGAAGTAGTGTGTTGAGAAAAGATGCGCAGGGAGGCGGACACTGAGGGACACGAGTAGTATGGTATGGTATGCATGTTATTAATATGACTACATGATAACATACAAATGAGTGTCAGCATAATAATGGTAATTGTACATGCAAACAATGAAATCATGCTTGACAAAGTGATTCATAAAAAGCATACATTTAGCGTAAAGAGCTGTGGTGATCATAGGTCCATTAGGTTGTTGATCCATAGGACCATTAGAAGCCCAGCCACAATACTCATCTATTCTGAATGCCAGAATTTTCCACTGTATGAACTTCACTCACGTTATGATACTAGGAGTGGCATCAGTATTAGAGCAGAAACATGTGTTAGTATCTGCTTTTGGCACCAGTGTCCTGTGACATTACTCTCTGTGTCACAGAGGGATCCAACAGTGGCTGACATACCATCATTCCCATGAGCAGGACATTATTGATTGCTAAATGTAGATAGAGAAACCATATGGTAGTTAGTAAATGTCCACTAATCCATACATGAAATTAAGTGAGATGTGTGGATAGCCAAGTCAGTGGACATGATGATTTTTATGTACCACTAACCATTCTTACTACAGGGACCTATCATCTGACAGAGGATACAGTAGGAGATTTGCAGACAGTATCTTCACAAATCTCATAGCCATGCCTTGAGGTGATGCTGCAGAATGTGGAGGAGCATATATGGCATCCACAGACAGCAGAAGACAAAACTACCACTATCTAAGCATTGCTCAATGTAGCTCATTTCTCAGATGTCCTAGGGACTACTGAGTTAATCCAATTTTCCATGAAGTGTCTTTCTGCTCCTAATGGCATCTGCTTTATCAACCAAAATGACTTCCAATCCATCAACTGCCAGCTGGTGCACAATGCATGATGTATCTGTGTGCCATCCAGGCAGGTTTTTTGATTTCCATGTTTGCCAAATGTGTGATCTCAAGCAGCGTTTCAGGCAGGTTGGGTTTCCACAGGGTTTTCTAGTTGATAGGTGTACACATTGCCAGCTACAGAGTCCTGGATATATTAAAGTCATGGTCATAGGCATCAGGTCTCTCATAATGGTGTCCTCTGTGTGTTGCAGGCAGTTCAGGATATGCACAGGAACCTTGGCTGATAACGACCATCTGAAGCTCCTAGAACATGACATAGTTGGCATATAGTACCACAGTGTTGGAGGCAAACTGTAACATTGAACTTGTGCTTGGACTGCTGAAGGCTCAATTCCACTGCTTGCATATGCCCAATGGTGCACTGCAGTAGGTGTATGAGACCTGCAACAGGATATTGGTAGCATGAGCCACGTTACATAATATGATGATGGCAAATGCAACACAGGAACATCACAGTTCTGCATGGTAGAACTTTGGCAGCATCAGAGGAGGAATCAAGTGAAGAGACATCAGAGGACTGAGCAGCAGCAGTACCCAATGTGAGACAGATGTGGGCTCTTGCACTTCTTGCATACCTCTGGTAGTTTACTGCAGTTGGCATTTAAGGCATGCAGTAAGTTACTTGCAGTTACGCTACACAGTATGATGGCATGCAAGCAGATACTACATTGGAGCATCAGTACTGCCTGACAAACCTTTGACACAACAAGAGGGCAATGGAGGAGGAATCAGGTGTGCCATCATCAGAAGAACTGGCTGCAGAAGTAGCCTATGCAAGTAATAGGTAGGTGCAATATATTCAAGCACTGGGAAAGAGGTGCCATCTGGTCCACAACTATGGACAATGACAAGAGCAACACAAAATAAAACTTATGAATACATTAAAGTACTGAGAATATGCATTGCGGTATATTGACTGGCCACTATGTGCATCAGACATACATTTACAAACTGTTCACAAGGGTGGTCAAAGTACAGTAATCATCCTCATTTACAGAGGTGAGGTGAGACTTAGGGATAGATGGCAATAATGTTACCATAGAATTACGGCAGGATGACTGTAGATGTAGTAGCCACTCAGGTGTTTAGCATGTTCCGGCAGTCATCCTCCAATACTGAGGTGGAGTTTCCATGATGAGAATTTTGATCAGGCGTATTGTATGGCCCTACAGTGTTGAAGCTAGATAATACTTTCTGAGGGATAATGTAGCACTACTGGCCCATGTACAAGTAGTGTGCTCAGATGTATAGATGGTAAGAAATGGATGACATCCATGATCCTGAGGATGAGTATGGCTAGGTATTGCACTCGTTAAACCAAGAGAGGATAGAGATGGTGTGAAACTGCTGGACACAGAATGGCTATTCTGGTGCAGTATCCATGTCGTGCACCCTGATAAGTGCTGGCCAAAGACCATGAGACTGCCCATGCTTAGTAGGTGGATGGGTAGTCAAGGTTGTGGGTGAGACTGATATAATCTCTGAAAGAGTATGTGCCAACTGCATAAACCTCACCGATGGCCATCTATCACGCATCCATACCTTGCATGGCTACTATGGGCATTTGCCAGAATCCTCATCAATGTACCAGTGACTGGCAAATGACCCACCACTGCCCTCATCAGGTATGTGTGCCCCTTGTCTCTATTTGTCATGGCACAGGTCACCCCTGCAGTGATTAATTTCCAAAAAAGAGCTCATGCTGCACACTCACCACCTCTGCCATGGTGTGTGCAGTGGATGTTTGCTGTGTGGATCACTGATCTGCACATCGACTGTTTGATGCCAGAAGTAACAACCAGGTTTAGGAATGTCCTGGTGTTATGGTGACAATGACCACTTACACATCTCCCTCTTATTGTAGATACACACACTTCAATGACAGTACAGCTCACAAATACTATCTCTAGTCAGATCACTCAGCAATTGTGGTGGAGGTATTTTCTCTGCATAGCTCAAGTAATAAGAGAAGAATGTTTATGAAAAACTGTTTTCATTTCTTCCTGTCCTCTGCATCTTGCTCTGTCACACCAACCACCTGCATGTCCTGTCTCACCACATCCATAAACCTTATCTTAGGCCTTCCTCTTTTCCTGTTACCTGGCAGCTTCATCCTTAGCATCTTTTTCCCAATATACTCTGCATCCCTCCTCAGCACATGTCCAAACCAACGTAATATTGCCTCTCTGGCTTTGTCTCCAAACCTTCCAACCTAGGCTAACCCTCTAATATACTTATTCCTAATCCTGTCCATCCTCGTCACACCCAGTGCAAATCTTAACATCTTCAACTCTGCCACATCAAGCTCTGACTCCTGCCTTTTTGTCAATGCCACTGTCTCCAACCCGTATAACATAGCTGGTCTCACTACCCTCTTGTAGACCTTCCCTTTCACTACTCGTCTGTCACAAATCACTCCCATATATATATATATATATATATATATATATATATATATATATAATATTTTAATCAACCTCCAACATTATTCACAAGATGGCCCATCTTTAAATTAGGAATTGCAGAACATACCTAGTTATAATTTTATAACAGTATTATTGGCAAACTAAGACTATCTGTGCAATACAAATGAACTGATATTGTTGTCATAAATGTGTCTACAGCAAACACCATTAACAAACAGCTATAAAATAAACACACACATTTGCAAGCATTGAGAAACCGTTCATTTTCACAGGGTATATGACTATTGTCATGCTAACAAGGATGGCATGTAAAATTCAAATTCATGCTAATTTTTTTTAAGAAATGTGCCCTCATGCAAAAATGTTCTACTGCTTAGAAAGAACAGACGTACTCCTCAAAGAGAATCAGCTGCATCTATGTAAATCATCATTATCACAACAGCTTTCTTGTACCTGTGGTTTAAAACAATTAGCAGTAACTTTTACTTGCAAAAATGAGGACCAGATAAGCTGCCATGTGAATTTTATGCAACCATTTAGCATATGTTATCACTGCATTTGTTGAAATTATTATTATGACTATTAATATTTGGTTATTCCTTTCCCTAGTATAGCAGTGGAACAATATGTAACAGGGCCATAGGTTGTTATTCCAAAAAGTTTTCTTCTTCATAAAAATAAAATAAAGAGAAATATACCACTCCACTTCATAACATAATATATCCTCTAAAATCTTTGCCAAAATCATTAACATATCCATATATATTCTTAAAATTATTCAATGAATCTAATATGATGATAAGCAGACATTTTAGCATGGCCAGACATAAGTCAGTCATACAGATACTACAAAAAACTTTTTGGCCTAACTATTGCCTTTCTTTCTTCATTGTTAACCAAACACTTAGGCAACTGTGACAAACTTCATGCTGCAGATTTCTGTCTACTAAACCTTGCATGAATAACCTTGACTATTTTCTGTGGATCATGTGTTTCACCACTAATTATTAATAACAGGTTGTTCCAAACTACTAATTTATTTTTATATATCCATAGTTCTACCATCTAAAAGTAAATGTCTGTCAACAGTTTATGGTCGCATTCCATTAACTATTTCTGTTTTCACATTTCTGACTCTTGGTTGCACTGTAATATTACTTATATTATAACCATTTATTGCATAAAATAAGTAGTTACGTCTACCAGTTTTTCTTTTCATATAAAGCTAATATCAGATATTTAAAGTAAACCATTAAGCCACTCATAACTGATAGTAGTTCTTTCTTCATCCTGCATGTTTTGATAATATAGTTAACTAATAATTATTTATCATGAATTTCTTACTGTCATTATGAGAATGCATAATGCAGATTGCTTGCAATACATCTATTTATTGTTATATAACACATATTTAAAAATACTTATCAAATACATTGCACAATAATTTCCTTTTTCTTTTTCTCTCTCTCTTGAAATAAAGAAATAAAAATGGGTCATTATCTGAGTATGGTAACCTTTATCAACAGGCCTTAATATAATCACCTGTCATGTATTAATATTAACATTTGACCTGGTAGTGCTCACCCTTTTGCCATCTGATACTTTGTCTTATGTACCTAGCACCATTTTATCACCTAAAAGTTTGATAAGACCCTTGTTAGGAATGAAGGTTTACTATCAAAATTTTAAACGACACACGGATTTCTGAATCTTGTAATCACAAGGGCAACAGGTAAAAACAGCAAAATGAAATCTTCCAAGTTCTTTATATTGCAAGTAAGGAAGTGTTCGGTTCCCATAAAATCACCATTGACTTGAACTGTGTTTTAAAGGAACAGTCAAACTGGTTCAAATGACTAACATCATAATTTTTACCATTTTTGACATATGGTAAAAACGCTGTTCACAAATTCACCCATATAAGTCAATGAAATGACTCAAATATGTTGTGTAATTCATCATTTTGGTAGTAAACCAGAATGAAGAGTATGTGACTTCCACTAGTTGCTGTCTGAAAGACAGTTTACGGGTTTATACTATCAGATTACAACAGACCACTATTTAAAATTTCATAGCACAAGAAGGTAATTTATAAATGACTACAGTCAGATGGCATCACTGTCTCTGCTTTTTTTTGGAGGGAGGGGTAGGACAGGACATCCATATTACTTTGCATAGAATGAAAATGACTGTCATTCTAATCCAGACAGGCTTCCTAGACTAGTACATTAAAATTTGCAAGACTCAAACACTGATAATCCATCAGGCACAATGTGTACAAACATAATACATGTAGTATCACAAATGCCCATCTGCTCATTCCGAACACAGACACAATACCTAGTGAACCAATATGTATGTCCTGATGAAAAAAGGATATCAAAAGAGTACTAACAAACAATGGCTAGCTCCTGTGGAATGAGAGAGATGGTTTTCAGTGTGGAAGGGCATACTGTTTTGATTACTGAGATTGTGCATAAAAAAAGTGCAATTATAGAGTACTGAATATAATTCATTTGTGGTACCCTGGCACAACTTAAATGAAAAAAACAAACTGAAGAATGCCCCAGTAATTGTTTTGTGTGTCAGATGACAGGGGGAAATGTACTATAATAATTACCACTGTACCCCTGGAAGACATCAACAGTACATTGCTGCTGAATACACACCGACTATGCAGAACCTTTTATGGACAATCTATGCTTTGCATTAGTGAATAATCATTTAGAGTGTACTGCAGGCGTTCTGCATGGAATCGGCTATTTCAGACATAAGACACAGTCACTCTGTTATAAAAACGACATTTATCACAAGGCATCATGTGTGTGTTTGAAATTCATTCATCACACTAGAGGAGTTTGTGCAGGCCAACTTAAAAAAAAAAAAAACAGGTTAAAGTCATTAAATTTCTTCAGAATGAAAACAAGATGTGAAACTCTTAGTCAAGTAGGAAATAAAAGGACCAGGTGATATGGCTACCCGACAATCAAAATGCCACAGATATTCAGCATAATAAAACACACACACACACAAACATATAAAGAACCTTGATGTGAATAAAAGTTATCTAATACTTGTAAATAATGTTAAAATGATGTTTGAAACATAAAAAATGTTGACTTGAAAAAATTTTATGCTGTAGATCACTAAACATACATCCTTTCTTATTAAGTACTGCCAGTTAAGCATAGCCAGATCTCAATGTGTGCTGAAAATCACTGCAAAAACCTTAGAGTATGCTTACTGTGTGTGGCCAGAGGGCTGTTTTGGTGGGTTTCTGATTTTCTGAGACTGTATAAAGGTATTGCATTTGTGGAAAGCTTGGCATTGTGCAACGGTGTTTAGCAGTGCCCTGTGTTGACACATGCACTTAGAATTGATCATCTCTGAATCTTCCCAGTATTTAGTCTCACAAAGAGGAACTAGTTCATACATTTTGGAGGACCACTCCATGAGTTTTGTCTTAGTCTTGATGCCCACCCAAGCTAGCCGGCTGTAAACCCTTCTTGTACCATTCCCTTGTAGATCACATAACAAGGACCTGTTGCCATGGATATGCATGTTCCTACTATCTCTGTAGCCAGTTTAGTGGATATGGACATCATGAGGTAATGTATCAGCCACTTAAACTGATACTGCATGTGAGATGTTGCTACACAGTCATTTTAGTCAAGCCTCTCACATACATGCACTTATAGTACCAGACAGGTTGTCAGAAGCACGAGCACACACACACACACACACTACCACTATCACATATTGCATGGACCAGACACATAGACCCACATATGCTGAGGCTCTTAAATGTAATCTTTTTAAACCAAACGGTCTCCCAGATGTTGGACTTACAATAAGTATCAACAGCAGCCTCACAAGTACTATACAAAAACAAGACACACAGGCACATTTCACAGCATCTCAGCTTCTAAACGTATACGGCAAATCATCATACAATACAATATTTTGATCAAAAGTGACCCCATTGTGAGACACACAAATGTTTCACTCACTATACTCAGCAAGGAGAGAGTCACAGTTAGTTGCCTATCAGGGGTCAACATCTGCCAGGTCATATAGACACTCTGGTTGTTGAACCACAACTGCAAGTATGACTTAGTGATAGTCCATGTGAGAGTAAGTGACCTGAGACATACCACCCTGGACTATATGAAGAGAGACATGGAATAGCTCTGACTGTGTGTGCCAGGCTGGTATGAGCCTAGTATTGAGCAACAGTTTACCTTCCCCAAGGATGATGCCACAAAAAGAACATAACATAATTGATTTTAGGTGTCATTCAAAGGGGGGGTGCAATATTTTTCATCCTGGGATGATGTGGCTGACTGCCATGATGGAGGAGTTAACATGAAATGCCACTGAGCATGTGAGTCTAAACTGCCTAATATTTTTTTTTTTTTACTGGAAAGGAACTCAGTAAATCAACACCACATTTCCACCCAGTGTATCCATCCGAGGTGGATGAGTATTCAGCAGTGAACAACTTTAAGAGGCATGCATTGTAGTCCAAGGATCGTCCATGTTGGGTTATTGAGGATGCAGTTTTTAGTATTTAGCATGAGTTTGCTCCTGATCTGTAATACTTCAAAGGATTAACTGCATGAGGAAGAGGATGATTATGGGTGATACTAGTGGGACCCTAGCAATTAATATTTTGGATATCTGTGGGTATAGCTTTGAGTGGTATTGCAATACTAGTAATGTCCTCAGAGGAGAATTTGTGGTCTCTATATTCTATCAAATTGTGCATGGCCAAATGCATGTGCTGAGCTGATGTAATGCTGTAGGCAGTTTTATAACTGTATTACTTCTTGGACATATGTGATAAATTCAAAAGTGTGCTGTTACTCATATGTTTTTTGTGACCACTAAGTCAAAAAGCACATGAAGTCTATTTTGCATGACCTGTCTAACTTATTTGCAATCTAATACTTCTTATATGTGAATGGATGTTGAATATGATGCCATAATAAATGTTAATGTATTGACAGCTACATCTGACGTGTTTTT
>NC_056749.1:617313737-617328737 GCF_019279795.1 Protopterus annectens
TCCTTGTTGCTAGAGTGGTGCACAAGGAGGTCTCAGAAGGAGGAGTGCAGAGTCTGCATCACTCAGTAGCTTAAAGGAAGTGGATTTGACAGATAACTGATTCTGCTGGGGTCGAGGTCTGGTTGTTGGAGTGGTGAGCAATAAGGTCTCAGGTTATCTTACTTTCTTCAGTACTCATTATGGGACACCAGAGTGGTACAGTTGGGGTAATGTAGGGGCAAGTGAGGAGGAGGTCTGTTGCGGATAGCTAAACGCAGGATGGGGTTTGTTTATGGAGAGTCTAGGGTTCCCGATAGTGTGGTGGAGTCAAAACAATTACAAGATCATAAGAAGTTACTAGGCCAATGGCTGTCAGGCTATTACAACCTAGCAAGTTTAACCCTTATTTTCACATGGAGCTCCTGTTCCCCTTGTCCAAGAGGGACATGAGTGGGAACCCTGGGGTGAATTTACAGCTACCTATCCAGTTGTTCAAATTGTGTTTGGAAAGGGCTAATGAGGTGTTTTGTTAGACATGAAATGGGGTTTATTCCAAAGGAAGGTATCTTCTGTGGGACAAATCTGTCCCTCAAGCAGGTTCTACAACTGTCACACACCAGGTTCTGGTCTTTAGAGTAAGTATCATGGGTACCAATTGACTTGCACATTGGGCTGATAGGCAGTGGTTCTGTGCATGTCTGATGATAAAACGTAGATAGGGTTTGAAGGAGCATGCTGGGCATGCAGGTGTTTTGGTGGTATGCGAGGAACCATGTGCCTTGTTGGCTATGCTGAAGTTAGAAGATTTAAGCAAGGCTTTGTTCTGGGATTCCTTGCATATGTAGGCCATGTTTTAATTCATTACCAGATGCAGAGCTAACACATGGGATATAAGCTTTGAGGGGAAAGCTAAGGACGAGTGGTTAAAAATTGGATTGCAGGACTTTGGGACACCTGTTGGTTAAATTTGTTGGCAGTTGCTTGTGGGCAGGAGTTTGGTGAGAAAGATTTGGTTATTTCTCTGGTTTGCGAACAATGTTAGCAGTTTAGTCGGTCAAGGAAGATTTAGCTGTGTGTAGTATAGTTGCATGGGGGTCATGGGGATGGAACTTAATCCTGGTTGGCGGTTCATTAGTTTGAAGGGTCAGGGTAGGTTTTACAGTGTAAAGATTGACAGACATTAGCTATTGACAAGATAGCTTGTGTGCTGAGGGTTGGAGTTGCTAATGGAGGTTTATTTGGCTACAGTTCATGTGGCATTGCCTCTTATGGGATGTATTGTAGTCATTCAGAGGGTGATTGTTGCTCAGCAAATGCTATGATGTCATTAATTGTTTTCTTGTTTATATCGGGTAGTAGGTGTTGGCTGGATTACTATTATATTGGTGGGAAGTAGGTGTTGGCTGGATTACTATTATATTGGTGGGAAAGGAAGTTTCATTTTGGACATTAATAGGTTCATTGGGCAGTAAAATGGGGGCAGTTAGGCTTGATGATGCATTTGTTCTTGTGTGGTTTTATGTGGCTTGAGGTTTTAGTGTTTGGTGATGTATTTGTCAGGTAATGACCTGGAAATTATTGTGAAGCTACTATTCGTAGTTAGGTGTGAGAAGGTAGCTAATATACAGTGGTTATGCTAGGTTATGAGGTTACAATTTGTTGCTGTAGCATTGGAGAGAGATCAGCATTTAATTTCAGTCATTTAGGCAATTGGCTGCTTTGGCTATTTATGTGATAGGGCTTTGGGAGGTGAGAAAATGGATCCAATTTGGTTACAGGGGATGGAGTACACCGAATGATGCTTGGCTTAAGGTCTTTTTATGAGTGGTTAGTTTGTAGTAAATTTGGTAGTGGAGAGGGGGAACAGCCTGGACAGGCTTACCCTCTTCTGCTCCCCCTCTGGTTTTGGATGTTCATTTCAATGAGTTGGGAAAGGAAAGTGAACAGTTAGACACTGCTTGGTAAGTAAAATAAGTGAGCGGAGGTAAGGATGCTGCTTATTTGGTTGAATGTGTAATACAATAAATAGCAAATGAAGTGAGTGGTGGGATACTGCTTCATAAGTAAAGTAGGTTAGTGGAGGTATGGACGCTGCTTACTGGATCAGGATGAGTGAGGTCACGCCGTCCTGGTTAACATTACATGGATTTTTATGCTGTGATTAAAATACACTATACTATGTTTCAGTTGTAATTAATATCGGTTAACAAAGTTATGTTTATAAAACTTTAATAAAGGTCATCAAACATCGATAGACTCAACAACTGATAGTCAGTCTTGTCATTGTGCTTTTCCAGGCCTAGTCCAATTAAGAGTATGTAGTGAAGAGCCTTAAAAAATCCTGTTACGTATTTCCTGAATTTCTGCTTTTTATCAATCCAGGGACTGCCACTGCAAGGAGATGTGGGTCCAGTCCTTTAGTGTACCATTTTGGCATCTTCCACAGAAAGAATTTATATCCTGAGAGATTCTATGCAACTATGTCGGGTATTGAAGTATTTAAACATGTGCTGACAATCAAAAAATCTAAATTGATAGGAGTTGATGACATAGCTGGCAGATTTTAACAGCCCCTGCCATTTCCTGCTGGAGATTTATCTCCCAACATTCCTTTTTCTACATCAGTCTTTTTATTGGATATATTCACCTTTGTGCCATATAAGATTTTATACATAAATTTGTATGCCATTTTCACAGACTCGCACCATACTTTCCAGACTGGCGTGTTTGAGGAAGGCTTGTCATTTCAAACAATAATACAATTCTTCCTGAATATGGACTTATTGGAAAAGTCTCTTGAAATCTGCTTGTAAAATGCTGTTATGGACTATGGGTTATTCCCTGCTCAGACACTATGCAGATTTTTACCTTGTAAAAGCAGTATACATATTATGAGCTGCTCAGTGCAACTTCTCATGGTGTGTCAGAAGCCCATGGTCCCAAGTAGGGCAGCTTTGAAAAATGACATTTGTCCATGTGCCAATAGATAGTCATTCTCAGTAAAGAAAAATAAAGGAAGTCAGTTAAATGTTTATACATATACATTCATAAAATATTTGCAGAACATTTTCAGTGCTTTAGGCACCAATATTGCTTAAATATTTTAAATTTATTTTTACCCATGTACTTGTGTAAACTTTTAAAAGGTTGGTCAGGGCATGAATTTCCTAAGCCCACACTGAACGTATTCCTTTAATTTAAAGTAAAATCATTTCTAGTACAATTTCTATGTAAGCCATTTATAGTACTGGTTAAAACATAGACTCCACATTGGAAGATTATACCAAATGGCCAATTTAAGAATCTAATGACATCTTAAACATGTTCAAAGAGTTTGAGTTATGTATATGAATTGAGAGTTTATACTCCTAATGAGCAACCTTCTGAAAACTTGATCAATAACTTTAGGAATTAATTAATTGCAATTTAACTGTAAATTCTGAATAATGTGTTGTAACAGTTATACTGATTTCTGAAGACTGTAAACTAGAAACTTTGTAGGTTCGTACTAGGCTAACTGCCCTTGTAGGTCATTATAACCCTAGATAATTACCCTATTTGAGAAGCAAACCCAGCAGTTTTCACCATTATGCCAACCTCCCATCCTGAATCTGTTGCTGCAGTTTGTGCATTTTTTAAACCTGAAACTATAATGATACTGACACTGTTGTTTCTGTACTCACTGATTAATGATGCCGATTATAAGGAAGTCTTTATGTAACCCAGGTCACTACAACTTGCTTCTACCTCTTGACCTGTTTGTGTTTATGAATACTTAACATTCCTTTCTGATAGCACTACTATTAAACTATTTACATTTCTGTTTTACCCGGTTTTTAATTTGAATGAAACTTTCTGGTGTTTTTATTATAGATGTCATTATACTTTTTTTTTAATACATTTATTGCTTCATTTAGCAATAAAAGCTATAGTAATAAAAAAGTGAATGTTTATTTAAGGTTTGTCAAATAACTGTTGACTAGATGACCTGTCATCATGCAACTTTTTCAAACGTCCATTTGACAAGCTTCCCTTGCCACTTCAACATCACATTGGTACCTTACAAGGACAACTTCTTCCTTAGAGATTCCTGAGGTAGTCTGTAGTAAACCCTCTGAAGTAACAGTGCTGTTCTGTAATATTTCCTTTATCTGTTCATTGCTGCCTACAGATTTATACATGGCAAAGAGTTGCTACAGGGTTCTGGGAATTACTTAACTGTATTTCGACATCCCCCCACGCTTGTTCTTGCAGTATTGATACATCTCTCTGGAGCTGACTGAAAAGTGCCAAATCATGCTAATTCACAGTATTGTACACTTTCAGCATAAAAAGTAGTGCTAAAACCTCTGTAGTTTGAATAGCGGCACTTATTACTATAACAAATGCAATGAGCTGCAATATCAGAATGTCAAACAAAGCTGTTCTATTACAATGTCAAATTGTAGCAGCATAGATTGTCATATAACTGGAACTGTTCAAATCTAACTCGGACAAGATCCCAACAAGAACTGAATAAAGCCTGAACTTCTGTAACTGAACAAGAAATGAAACTGAACTACTTTCCTGAAAGAATTTGTGTTTTACCATACTTCACTATAAAATTCCTCTGTCAGTTTCACACCCCTCTTCAACCTTGATTTCTACGCCTTGTACCATTTAGCTTTATTATTATTTCAGGCCCCTATTCTTGAATGTCTCATAACTATCTTTTTCTGTGAGGTCATACTGACAAAAAAGTTCTCTTGGGTATCTATGAGTTCTGTCTATCTTGTCCTCATCAGTGTTTTGCCCTCAAAGTTACTAGCTCATCTGTGTCTTTCCATTAAAACTGCATTTACTAAAGTCGCATGAATGTACACTATAAAATGAAGGCATAGACTTGCTTTAAAATGTTTGCATTTTCAAGTCTGTGCAAAGAGAATGCTGCACTTATGTAAGATCTGTTCTGTCAAAACTATATGTAAAATTTATTCTTGAATGGTAATTATGTTCATCCTTACTCGTGTACCTTCACATTCAGTTTATTCTTGCTGTTATTTATAGTTCAAAATGATATTCTGAGAAATGAGATAAAGAACTCCATAAACAAAGAAAAAACCCAACTAACATGGCTGATAAAAACAAACATAAAAACTTTATTAGTTAGTGCTTTCACAGGCCTAGCTGCTTCTTCAGACCATAGAACATTACAGCAACAGCTACTAATATATACTGCAGATCATTAAACATTAACCAATAAGGACATTAAAACAATTAAGCAATAAAAATCTAAATCAACCTGTGAACTTGCAAGGCAGGTTTTGAAGGGACATTGACATTGAAACCTGGTGCTACATGTGCACAGATTGCAATAATCCATTTCAATTTCATGAACACTGTCCGATTAAATAATCATCACCTCGAACACCCTCGACATATAATTGAAGAGCCAAAAAGACAAGTGTGTGACCCTCACACTAACTATGTGTTGTACTAGGACATTGGTTGGGGAAGAATTGCTTATATCACCTATGTGTTCTAAAATTCACTCATTAAAGGAGCAGTTAGTCTTCCCCACACAAAATCTCGAACATTGACCACACTTGGCTAGGTAGACCAAATTAGAGGATTGACAGTCCACATAAAATCTAGGTCTAAAGACCCTCTTGGTTACAGATGGATAAAGTTTTTATCCACAGAAATAAATTGACAGGCTTTACAAGATCAACAGGGATATGTCCCAAGCCTATCCGAGCAGATATATTTGTCTGAATTATTAAACATACTGTAGCATAACAACCTCTTCAAAGATGGATTGTTCTTGAATAAATAACATGATTTATCACCAGCAATCTCCCTAACTTTACTATCTGTCATGAGTGCAGGCCATTGTTTATTAATGACATTACAAACTGTTTGTACATTGCTAGAGAAGGTCAATGTAACCCTAGTGCTGATGTTAAAGCTACTTAAACGTTTGCACGGTCTCCTGTTTCCTGGAGAAGTAGGGTCGTGCTGAATCCACCCTATCTATCATAGTCAATCTAGCATGCTTCTCAAGTTGTACTTGTTTTTATCAGCCATGTTAGTCAGTTTTTTTCTTTGTTTCTGGAGTTATGCAACTGCAGAGGTAGCACATGCACATATGGGAGTGGAGTCCACATTAAGCCACTGAGTGGGTGTTTTGTTCAAGAGGTCATGAGTGAAAATTGATTGCTGAGGTACATATGCTGCTGTATTTGTGTGATAGGAGATGTTAGTTGTTGTTTATTGATCACAAAAGGAAACCTATCATGTTTACTTTTGTAGCTTGATGTTTTTATTTTATTTATTTAATTTATTTTTGATAAGGTGTAAGTCAAAATCAGTTGAAGCCAGTATTTATAACTCTGATTTCTCACACACACATTTATATGCATCTACTTAGTTTAAATGAAAGTACGTTTAAACGAATTTGACTTACCCGAGCTGAATCCACCAAAATTGCAATACAATGAATGCACAGACTGCCAAATTATTTTGCCTGTGAAAGGCACCACTTGGCCACCATGGTAATGAACCGAAAAGGAGGAAAAGAAACCCCACCAAAGTGGGGGGCTTCACCCTCCCACCCCCCTACTTAAATTTACCAACTCTGAGATCCCTTTAAATGGAAGAAAGTGCACAGTTCACCATGGTGATAACCTGGATAATGCATCAAATATACTAAAAGTCCATTAAAGTCACCATATTTATGCCACATGCTAAAATGTGAAGTAAAAGTTGGCACACCATTCACACAAAATACAGATACATGCATACAGACACTTACACGTGTAAACACACAAAACCCCAAACAAACTTACTAACTTAAGAAATCTGTTAGTTATAAAAATAATATAAAATTAAAAAATGGAATGACCACATCTAATTCAAATCAAACAAAAAAAAATAATTATACACCGAGTACCTAAAATATACTGGAAAAACTGCTATCAGAACAAGATTTCCCATATAAATCAGCCACTCTAGAAATGATATCTGATGATATTAAACAAGAACAATATATGAAACAGTAAAAATGCAATCCACAACCAGACATAAAATTACATTACAAATCAAGCAGACCTAATCCTGTCTCATCTAAGATGAAACTATCTAAAATAAACTATAAAAAGTTAATATACCTTAACAAAACCTTCAATGAGCTAATAAAAAAAAAAATGCCTAACACTACTTAAGTATTCAAAAGTCTTCTTCTTTTGGCTTTTTCCCGGTTAGCGGTCGCCACAGCAGATCACCTGTCTGCTCATGATTGGCAGTGGAGTTTTACAGTGTCAAGTTGCCAGCCCGGCACCCAACCTTCCACAGAAGACACACACACACACACACACACACACACACACACACACACACACACACACACACACACACACACACTTAGAGTGTCCAATCCACCTACAGCATGTCTTTGGCATGTGGGAGGAAACCGGAGCACCCGGAGGAAACCCACGCGACCACAGGGAGGACATGCAGACTCCGCACAGAAGGCACCCCAGCTGAGGATCGAACCGGAGAACCTCTTGCTGTGAGGCGGCAATGCTAACCCCTGCACCACCACGGCTGCCAACAAGTATTCAAAAGTACTTCAAAGCAATTAAAGCAGTATACTGACCTGAAAGATAGTTTAATTAACATCTTAAACAGGTACCACCACCATTAAAATCAATGGAAAACGATTCAAGCCAGGGAAAAAAAAAAGAATTCACAGACATACAAATAGGTTCATAGGTGTATACTAGGCAAATGACCACTGGGGCCTTTATAAACCTAGCCATGCAACCTAAATGTATGCAATGACTTATTGTGCCTTAAAGGATATTTTACTGGACGTATGGTAGTGCATGATTTTATTGCTGCCTCTGTTCATCAGAGACATAGGTGTCAGACTGGGATAAATTTCTGATTTCCCATCCACTGGTCCAGGTTGCACTTGAACAGAGTTACAAAAGGGCTCTGCTTCACATGGCTGGGAAGCCTATTGCAGGGAATGAGGATTCACTGAGATACACACCTATCCTTCCAACACGTACAATAAGGTATGATTTAATGGCTACCTCTGTTCATCAGAGACAGGGATGTCAGACCAGGGGTAAATTTCTGATTTCTCATCGACTGGTCCAGGTTGTGCTTCAATAGGCTTAGAGTAGGGTTTTGCTTCACACGGATGGGAAATCTATCCAAAAGAATGGTGAACCTCTGAGACACATACCTGTCCCTCCAACACACCTTATTGTCCATCCCAAAGAATAGTGAACTTCTGAGATGTGTACCTGTCCCTCCACCACATCTTATTGTCTATCCCAAAGAATGGTGAACCTCTGAGATGCATACCTGGACCTCCAACACCTCTTATTGTCTATCCCAAAGAATGGTGTACCTCTGAGATGCTTACCTGTCCCTCCAATGCATCTCATTTAAGCTGCAAGCAAAGTTTAAATACTTACTTATAGTATTTCTGTTGCTGTTTGCAGATAGGCAAAATGTCCATCAGAGTGGGATCCAGGATGCCTTGTCCTCCAGAGCTGGTCAAAAATGGCACCAGTCTTGTGTTTGTGATCATTTAAATAATAATAAATTCAACCAACAGTAAACATAATACATGAGTCTTAATCATTTATAACCGTGATGTAACTACAGCAACTGGATGGCATCACCAGGCCCATTCTAGCTACCAGTTAGAGTCCGGGTGAGTAACTCAACTCAGGGCTCAACACTTACCCCCTACATAAATTGCTTTGAGCCAAGCCTCTTTGGTCTCACTGACTTGTCAGTACAACAAGAGGTTGTTGTAGTCTAAAGAGGGAACACAAGGGTGTCAATTCATGAGGTGGGTTCCCATGAGCATGCCTGTGGCTGCTTTTACCCCATGACAAAAGCCTCTTCAACAATCAGAAATAAACAACAGTAGAATAAGTGATTCTACAATAACTCATCAAGAGCAACGTTTGCTGACTAGGCTAAACTGATCATTAATAGACAAAGATAACTGCACATTGAACATGCCAAGAACCAGGCCATTCAAGTGGATTCCACCTGCATCATAAGGTCTTTGTCTGGCTTTGCTAGGTCAATGTGCTCAAGAAGCTGGTAGTCAGGTGCTCAGGTTGTCTAAGGTACCCAGTGATTAATAAAGTGCCTTGACACTTCCAAGACTGAACTTCTTACGGTGCCCTTCCAGAAAAGTCGGGGAAGGCTAGCAGACCAGATAATACTATGTATGGATGGAGAGTGCACAACCTGTGGACGTCAGATAAAACTCTAGCTAAGATGATCTTCAGGACCAAGCTTAGCTCAGCCTGTTGCACACATTGCACTTTGACTCAAGATAAATCTTCACATTATGCACATGGTGAGCAGCCGCTCACCTCATGGCTGCTTGCTGGTGCACTTGCTTAAATTGCAAGTCTAATCTCAGTCTTGCAAACACACACATACTGCCCGTAAAATAGTCGCAGGGAAAGAAACTTTGTAATTAATAAATTAAAATATAATGAAAATCTCAGCTATGTCTGTTTGCTGGTGCACTTGCTTAAATTCTGTCTAATCTCTGTTTTGCCAGATAATATCCTCATTATATTTGAATAAAAAGGTGTTTCACAGGTGGAGATCCTCCTTTATCTTGCTGGTAATCCTCACCTGCTAGTGTTAGTTTGCTGTCCTTCAGCAGGTTATAAAAGGATCTTAGAATCTCAGAAAGATCCTGCTGGGGTAATAACTCTGCAAGCAAAGTTTAATAACCCATGCAGTTGCATGACTTTCCTATTTTGAACTTTGTCATCTTCCAGAAAATAGACAGTTGTGCAAAATAAATGTTGTAACTTGTCATTAGGAAGTTTGAAGTGGAAGCCAGAACATCAATAAGTAGCCCTTGAAAGGTAGTGATTTGGCTAGTGTCTTCTAGTTTTTTACAGGCCAATGGAACTCATAGTTCACTCCAAACATCCAAGAAAAATCCTCATGTCCTCTAGGGCCCCAGCCCTCCCTTCACCTATTATATGGTAATCATCTACATAATGAATGGTAGCTTGCCCTGAGACCTTTTTTCTGCCAGTATCGATGTAATGCAGAACTAAAGGTTTCAAAAAGTGAGCAGGCCATGAAGCTACCCATCAGCATGGCCATGCTGAAAAATAATTTTTCATCAAAATAAAAGTCTGCCAGAGCTCAGTCATCCTCTTTAATGGGAATATCTAGCTTGCACAGCCACGGATCTGAGAATTCCTGCATGGTCTGTGCCTCTTGGTCTAGGGATGCATACTGGACCATGGCTTGTCATTTGTTGATAAAATCATTAATAGAAAGACAAGTGGGGTGAGAAGTATAATGAATTAGGTGGAATTTCCCCTCTTTCTTCTTCAGGACCATGCCTGTGGGAGTTAACATATCCCAGGAGGGTGAGAGGATGTTGATGATCTTACCTGCTAGATCTCTTTCTCGAATTGCTTTACAGCCTCCATGCTCATTACCTTCGATAGATGAGAAGTTCTCAACTGTCATGGAATTCAAACACACAAAAGACCCACTAGCAAAACCTGAGGAAGGAAGCCACCTTTTCATTAGGATAATCAGATGGCATGATCACAAGTTTATCTACCCTGACTGGGGAATGCGATGATTTGAAATCATATTTGACCCAGAGAAAAGTTAAATCTTGGGCCACGAAAAAGATGCCTGCCCCTGTGCGGATTATCCTGTCCAGGGTTGGACGATTTATCATTTATTGGATACTATGGTTCAGAGTGAGTTATCTTGATTTTGACCAGCATGTAACTGCTAGATGAGACTTCCTGCAGTGGCATGAGAGAGGTGTGAATCTAAAGGCCCAACAACATTTGACTTTCAGATGATTCTCAATTGGGGATTTATTACCTAGTGTGTTGGGGTTGTCCAGCATGACACTGAGACAAATATCAGGGTGATGATAATCCCTCCTCAGGATATTCTCTGTTGCCTTTAACTTCCTAAATCTTTGGTCATACCAGGACTATGATGACTTCGGTACCTTCACGGTGTTTAAAGAAGGAACCTCCAGTAAAATGGCATGATTTACTTGTAGAGAGGTAAACTGAGTATTGCAAACATATTGTCATTTCTGGTAAGCCTTCTTGGTAATGCTCTGATAAGAATTAAAAACTACTGACAGACCAGCCATAAGGAACAACTATCGATTGCACTAAAACTGCTAAGGGGTTGCTAGAAAACCATTGCAGTGCCAAGATAGACCTTGCTTTCCTTCCTACCCAAAGCTGCACTTGGGAGATCCTTAATTTAAAACTTCGCTCACTACAACCCCAACCAGCTTATGCACACAAGTACCATTCTCAGAATAATGTAACCATACCTTTCAACAATCCAGCTTCCACAGAATATCCTGATTTTTGTCTCACATTTTTGGACTGTTCCTCGCAAAAAAATTGTGAATTTTTGGCAAATCTATGAGGCTTGAATTTACTACATAGTGACATGCATTTTAGTTTCAGGCTTCATATATTGCAGAAAATGCACACTTATACAAATACTGCTATTCTATCAACTTTATACATTTATAATGGCAATATTTTAATTCTGTCTCTAGTTTTGGGCCATTGTCCCCCCATTATTTTAAACTTTAACGACATTTCTTACACTAAGATGTTCAGAGATCTGAGTGCAATGGGTAATCCACAACTGACATGGGAGGGAGAGGAGTCACTTCAATCCACTTGTAAGGCTTGCTAACAAAGAATGACAAAACTCACTAAAGGTATGCACTGACCCTGACAGCACAATTAGGATTGAAACATTATATCCAATAAAGTAAATCAAATAGTTGGATCAAAGTAAAATTCAAAATCAACAAACACCAGAAATCACTTACTGAAATAAATAACTGGCTGTCGTGAAAAATTGAATACTGAACCATCTGAAGTACAACCTATTGCCTAACTAATGTAGCCAGTTCAATTTAAGTTAAATGATAGCTGTTTATTCTTTTTATTTCTTTCCTAAATGCATTATCTGGCCATTGGTGGATGGCTCCATACTTCAGGCCAAAAAAGATGGGAAATATTTCTTGAGGAAAAATAGGAATTCAAGCTAGCTAACCTGGTTCCTTCAAGTTGGCCACCAGAGTGCAACTGCTCAACAGACTGGGGGTTATTTAAGCCCTCCAATGATCAGCCCTAAAATGATTCACTCATGGACAACTCTGCTTAGAGGCAAACCTCACTTGTATGCCAGGCATAAACTACCTTTCCGTAGTCTGTAGGAAAAATACTATAGAGAAAGCGCTTGAGATGATCTGCATAGTACATTGTTTGTGTTTACTTCCTGTATTCTTTTTGTAAGGAACCCATGAGGACATTCTAGTTGTTTGCATGTACCTGGTCTGGTATACACCAAAAGAGGTGGCATGAAGAATTCCCTGGACCTAGATGTCATGCCCTTACTTACAAGATGATGGCACAGAATAAGTTTCTTACTACCTTAGACACATGTTGGTTGAAAGCCAGGTTACTGTTTACATGAATCCCCAAATCCCTGACTACTGTTTCTACTTTTAGGGGGGCTTTATCAATGAGGTAGTTTCCCTTGAGGGTTAACTTCTCAAAAAGCACTATTATGTATTTCCTGGCATTGCATTTTAAGTCATGGCTTTTACCAGTCATTTGGCTGTGTAGACCGTTCTGTAAAATGCTGGTATCTTGAAACATCATTTAACAACCATACAGCTCTCCAAATTAAACAACATTTCGCAAATCCCATGATTAAACACATCCAGTCCTCTAACTTCCATATTTAATTAATATTTAAAGATCCAAGTGTTTAAATACACACATGTACATATTTTTAAACACTTACTACACACTGACATCCGACATATAAAACCTGTCAGATTCATAGACCACCCTACAGCTGTGGGCTTCAGTGCAGGGGATGGTCTTGTGGAAAGAGCTGCATGATAATGAGGCAGTCCATGGGAGAAGCTAATATTTGTTAGCCTCAGTTTTCCCATGAAAATCACAGCAGCTCACAATTTTGCATGGTTGAGCAATTCAGCTAATCACTAGACACTGTAAAATTCCGCTGCTGAAGAAATGTGACCACCGTAAAAATATGTTAATTTCTTTCTAGTTGGAGTACTCACAGTGCAGGCAAGTTCAGTGAAGATATGGGGTGGTGGGAGTTAATGTATCATGTGAGTGGGCATGTCTGTGGGTGCATTAATGAAGCTGCATAAATATTTGTGAGTCTGCGTGTCTGCTTAAGAGATTACATCGAGGAGGGTTTGATAGCAAATGAAGAGACTGGATGTGTGTGTGTTTGTATGTGTGTGTAAGGGTGATTGTTTCTGTAATTGTGAAACTCTTGGGGGATGGCTTGATTTTTTGATGAGTGGATTTGTGTGCATGTGTGTGTGTCTGTGTGGTTCTGACACTGCCAATGTGGAGAAGTGTTTAATTTTTAGACATGCGAATAAGCTAATAATGAGGGCTTTTACACTGCGACCATAACTGTCACTAAATTGCATATTCTTACTGCAAAAGCGAACCATTTTTCTGAATCATTGGGATAAAACTGGACCTCATGAAAGCGAAACCCAAAACTCATGAATCCTATACCAAAAGCCATTAAAAAATTGAAAAAAATCCTACATTGTCCATAAAAAATATCACTAACAGTGGCCACAAGAGTTAAACATTTTAAAAGATAAAAGACATGAATAAATCCCTGTCCCAAATATACACCTGTCCCATTCATAAAACTTATGTTTACTACCACTTATATTGAAATCAGTGGAAAACAGCTGTGTGCAAAGAGATGCACAAATACTACATAAATGAAAAAATATGGCACTCTGGCATGTAAATCCTGAAATATTTAAAGATATGTGATTTGAGAACTTATTTATGACTCTTAGCTTTGGTATTCATTATGAAACTTGCTCTTAAATGTAGAATAACAACTCTTTAGTTTATTTTACTCCAAGCAGGCACATATTCTAAATATCTAGCTATCCGTCTGTCTGTCTAAATGGGCTTTCCCTTTAAGTGGTTTAATGATGTTGCTGCAAATTGGAAGTAAACAGGGTGTGTCAAGGAAGCAGACAGATGCAGACTCAAAGTATTTGCACTTAGAATAGTGACTATACAAACAGATAGCAGTAAACTTTTTCTGTGGAATTGTTTCTTGTGAAAAGGGATTAAAAGAGCAGCTGTCTTAACTGTTTTGCTGAGGAAAACTTAAATTGCTGGAATTGATAAAATTGTATGAGGACTTTGTGGAAGCTCATGGAATTTCCTGAATTTTGGTAAGCCCCTTGGAGTTTGTTTATTTGCTGCTGCTCTCTGAATTAAATGTAATTCTGATGACCCAGGAGAAACTGAAGCAATTGCTTAGTCTCAATTTGCTTATTGTAAGGGGAAATACTACATGTCCTGATTGATTTTGTGTTTGCATCAACCTTTCTTCATAAACTGTGAAAGTGACAGTGTTGCTTCTTTACTGATTTATGAATCTCTTTCAATAGTTATTAAAGTAAATGCTATTGGCTGTAACACCATCCTTCATCAGACTGAAGCCAAAAGAGCTTACCTTGGATTTTACTAAACTTGTATTGTGCTTGGAGCTGTTGGCTTGTTTTTTATTAATTGAATTTGTATTTGGTTATTAAAGTAAAACCTAAACATAACTGTTCTGTTTTCTTAAAAATACTGTAAGAAATTTTCCTTTGTGTGTGTAATACTTTAAGCAGTATTTTTTGAGTGCCAGTTTGCTGTGCTGCAGTAAAAACCTTTGTTTGCCTTCCAGCCAAAATGGCTGCTTGTATTTTGATTAAAATTATTAATTATTATTGATTAAATAATTCTGCCAACATCATGTTACTCTTCCTTTCTCTATTTATATCTGTATCTATATCTTGGGGTACTGTGTGTCTCATCAAGCATTCACTTGTTTGTTGAGCAAATGATCAAAACTGCCTTATCTAATGTTATTGTTGTTCCCCCTATAGGACTT
>NC_056749.1:617336237-617343737 GCF_019279795.1 Protopterus annectens
AGGCATGCTTAGCATGCTGTCAGAAGCAGATACATATACATCAATAACGCACAAAGAAGTGTCACATGTTGTGAATACGGTTAAGGATACCTTATATGATCTAGTTACATGTCGCCAAGTTAGTCAAGAGATCTATAATTTTCTATATATAGAGCATCCCACCATACCCACCATTAAAGGCATACCTAAAGTTCATAAAGAGGTGGTTCCAGTTCCCTATAGGCCTATTGTGTCTGGTGACAACTGGGTAACAGCACATATCTCTAAGTTTGTGGAGGATTTATTAAGACCAGTAGTAAATCAATTTTCTACCATATTGAAAGACACTTATGACCTCCTAGAAAACATTAAGGATGTTAAACTAGATAATAGTAAACAGAATATATTTATCACCTTAGATGTCAGAAATTTATTTACATCAATACCCAATGCAGAAGGCATGGAATATATTAGACAACTTTTGAGTAAAGAAACCACCTTTAGCAATGATAGAATTATTCTGGTGTGTCAATTGCTAGAACTTATTTTGTTTAACAACGTATTTATGTTTGGCGATAGGTACTATTTGCAGAAGTGGGGGGTAGCCATGGGCACCCCCTGTGCGAATACCTATGCCAATTTGGTAGTCTTGTGGTGGGAAAAGTCATTCCTTTTCACTCATGAGAGATTCAAGCATGTAAAACTCTACAGACGTTTTGTAGATGATATCATAATTGTGTGGGAAGGTACCCTGCAATTGTTTGAATCTTTTTTGGACTACTTGGAAACTACTAGCAGTTTTCTAAGATTTACTAAGGAAACCTCCTTTACCCATATTAACTTTCTTGATGTCACACTCAGCTTCATTCCTGGAGGTGGCATCATTTCTTCCCTATACAGGAAACCGACTTGGTGTAATGCGTTGCTGACCTTTGACAGCATGCATCCTAGGCACGTATTCCAAGGCATAGTAAAAAGCCAGTTCCTTAGGATACTGAAACTATGTAGTAAAGATGAAGATCTTATTAAAGAAGCTTTGTTGTTAGAGAGATTATTTATTAACAGAGGTTATGACATTAAGATGGTCAGGAAAATCAAATATGAGACGCTAGGGCAGAAAATACCTGTAGAGTCACCTTATACAGATTCACTTAGTCAGGTTCCACGATATTATTGCAGAACGAAACCTCTGGCCAATAGTTATATTAGGTATACTATCACTTATACCAGTGATATAAAAAGAATACAACAAGTTATTTATGACAATTGGCACATATTAACTATAGATGTCCATACAAGGGATGTTGTAGGGAGATACCCATCTTTTCTATATAAGAACAGTAAAAGCCTAAAAAGGATCTTATGTGATGATATACATACAGCATCAGCTAAAGAAAGAATGACTTTATATAATCCTGTTTCATATAGACAAGGTACATTCCCCTGCCATAGTTGCAGTATATGCAATTATATAACAAAAGAACAACCATTCAAGCATCCAACTATGGACTATGTTTTTATTCCACACTTTTTTGCCAATTGTAACACCCGTAACTTAATATATCTTGCCACATGTGTCAAATGCCAGGCATTCTATATAGGATTAACCAAAAGGAAGCTTCAGGAGCGCATATATAACCATTTGTATGATATCAGGAAGAAGGTAGAGACGAATGCTTTAGCAAAACATGTTATGGAATTCCCATCACATTCCTTCAGCTTCAGGGTGCTGCAAGTGGTTACTGATAATGGTAGGGATGGCAACAAGGAGAATAATTTGGCCATCAATGAATTAAACTGGATTTTAAAATTAGGAGCGCATTTAGCACCAGGGATCAATAATTTCATATCTATCAAGCCAGTTTTGTTATCTAGGTAGGGGGGAAAAATTCCCTAATATGTATTTAATATTTTTGTATAATTTACATTGTTCTTTATGTATCCCTTTATCCATACATTTTTTGTACCTAAGGTCCAGGTTAGATAATATAAGTACACATTTATTTATATACTCAGATATCTTTATGCACTGTGTTTACATATACTGCCATATAGATTTTTTAGTACCTTCACTGTCTGCCATTGCAGACTTATACTTAGATCTAAGGTATTTGCATATTTGCATAAATATTTTTTAAGTAATATCACATATATAGCTATTAGTTTTTATTTTATATTGTGAACAAACTTTTTAGGTAGGGGCCTAATAAGTGTATAATATGTTTGTTTAGCTTATGTCATTCTTTTGAAGCCTCACATATAACGTGCTGATAGTTGTTTTTCATTTTTTGGTTTATGCCTCCGCTATATTAGCGGTTCAGCCCGTTTAAGGTTTTAAACTTTTCTGTAATTATTTGTCTATTTCACAGATTTAGTACTTAGAATTTAAGTTTTAGCAGTTTTTTGTACGGAACAAACAGCTGTTTGTATCAACATTCTGTTTTGAGTGTTCCGTTTTTTATTTAGTTAATGTATATATTATAGTACTATTTATTAATATTAACTGTTAATAAGAAGTGAACTGATCTCAAGAAGATGCTATAGAAGAAAGGCTTGCATTACCAATCTTGTCTTCACCTTATTACCATTCAGTAAGAACAATACACGTGACATTGTCTATACGAGCAATGTTTACTTTGAGATCCATGTCCAAGATCTGACGGATACTTATTCAGGGTTCTGGCTTTGTTACTACACTGATTAAGTAAAGGATATATAGGTTTATTTGCTTATTATTCTTGTTTTTAACATCTCATGTCCCTTTGACCACATTTAGTAAATGTTGGCGAGATTTTATTACGCATAGATCAGAGAAGTATTGATTTTATGTATGTCTTTACAGTACGTTTAACATCATACTGCAATTCTTCTGCATTTAATACTGCAGATCTAATATAGTACACGATTGGGTATACATTTATAATTTTGTGTTTAATGTTGTGTGATTTTTTAGATAGGTTTGATATTTACCTGTGAGGCTTTGTTTGTTTTAGCGGTGAAATATTTGCTATTCATTGAGTGCATTTTGAGAGCGCTCAACATTAGAACACAGGTTTCATGCATTAAATAATTCAATCAATTTCCCGCATTTTAGCGGTTATATACCAGTGTATGTGCATCATTAATTGATATCTGAAGAAGCGTGGGTTTCACCACGCGAAAGCGCTCATTTTTTGTACTTTAATAAAGAATTCATTTTGGATTATACAACGGATTGCTGACAACTTTTCTTGTGTTGGAATACCAGTGGTTTATATGGAATAATATTACGTGCATTCCTTGTGGTTGGTTCCTCACTTTTGTGTTCTCATTATACAATTAAACAAAAAACTCATAGCCCCAATGATGATATGTATAAAACCTCTCGCTCTATAAAACATTTTCACCCAGACAGCTTCCAAAATGAACTCCAAGCATGTGACTGGTCCCCACTGCATCATCTTCAACTAGATGAAGCAGTCATCTACTTTAATACTAGATTCCTACAGATCCTAGATTACCATGCCCCCCTCTCGCTCCAACCGATTAAGAACCAAAATTGCCCCATGGCTCACAAAACAAACCAGACAAAAGATCCTCCTACGAAATAAAATCTGGGCCAAATGGAGATTCTCTAAATGCCCAACAGGCCACCATCACTTTAAACAGCTATGTAATGCGTCCAAAAAAGACGTTCTACTAGACTTTTACATGCACCTCAAACAAACCCAACAGCAAAAACCACAAATGTTCTGGTCAAGCATTAACAAATTACTTCAACCAGGACACTCTAAAACTCCTGCCCAAACAGGTATCCCCTATACTAACTCTAAACAATTTGCTGATGCCATCAACAACTACTTCACTGACGCCATTCAAACTCTAGCTAACACATTACCTCCTATTAGCACTAGCCCATCTAATACTACAAATAGCCCAGTCCCTACCTTCCATTTACAACCAGTACCTACATCCCTCATTTGCACCCTCCTACAAAAACTTAAACCAGGCACCCCTTCTGCTGACTGTCTTCCAGCAGAATACCTGCAGATTGCTGCTACAGCCATTGCCTATCCCATTTCCATCCTTATTATTTGGACAATTACAGAAAGCACAATCCCTTCCATATGGAAAGTCTCCCATATCATTCCTCTACATAAAGGCGGTGCAACTACTGAACTTTTCTAACTTTTGACCAATTGCCTTACTCTCTCCAATAGCTGAAATAATGGAAAAATATATACACCGACAATTACTACACCACCTCCTCCAAAATAATCTACTTGCTAACTGCCAGCATGGTTTCAGGCCTCACCATAGCACTACTACTGCTCTTCTATCCTTTTCTGACTCTATAAACAAACATCGTAATAACAACTCTCTTTCCTCTGCACTATTCATTGACCTTTCAAAAGCATTTGACATGGTTAACTATCACCTACATATGGACAAACTACAAGCCCTATCTGGAAAACAGGCACCAAGCAGTGCTGTGGGACACTAATCTTTCTACACCCCTCTCTGTCAACTTTGGAGTACCTCAAGGCTCTATTTTAGGCCCTCGACTCTTTTCAGTTTTTATTAATGATCTAAATGCCAACATTCCCCAAGCCACTTGCATACAATATGCAGATGATTCTACTTTAATATGCACAGCAGCTCACCCAAACAGTATTTAATATTGTTGAAAATTGGTTCATGCAACATTGCCTCCTCCTGAACCGCAAAAAAACAAAATTATTGCTTTTTGCTCCTACCCAAAAGTCACCACAAATTCACTTCACAGTAACTTCCAGCAGTGGAACTAGCATATCCCCTGATACTTCAACTCATCTCCTGGGTATTACTATTGACCACAACCTTAACTTTGACGATCATATTAATACTACCATAAAATTTGTCAACAGAAAACTTGGCTCTCTTTATAGAATTAAGCCCTTCCTTACGCCATTAGCTAGAACCACTATTGCCCAGACCCACCTTATCTCTACCCTACTATATGCTTCAGCCATATATACCAGTCTATCCAAAAACAAACTTAAACTTGCAACCAGCTACAGTAACATAGCTAGATTTGCCACTGACACCCCTTTTAGAACCCACCACTGCCACAACCTTAAACAATTGGGATGGTTAGAACTGCAGAACCAAATTCAATGTCAGCAACTTATTATGACCCAAAAAATCCTTTGCCACCCTAATAATATCCTAATCCTCTCTAGCCTTATTACCCCATACAAAAATCTAGCAACACTACGCTCAGCAAATAAACTTCTAGTCTCGACTACTAAACCTAACAACAGAGCTGGGGACTCACTTTTCTCTAATACAGTGGGAAAAATCTGGAACCAGCTTCCAAGTGAACTTTTGACTCTTTCTTCTACACTTCTTTTCAAAAAACACCTTAAAGAATACCTTAAAACGCATTGGCTTTGTCCCTGCTCTAACCCTGACTAATACTTCTCTCTCCAATCATGCTTTCCTCATACTTTGCTAATCTTTTATACATGGATGCTGACCTGAACTACCCAGTTATTTAACATCCCAGTAGTATCTAACAAGTTTCCCTTTTTACTACTTTATAAGAATCTTTATATTAGCTTTACAAAAAAAAAAAGCATCGGAGACCATCCATGTGCAACTAACAGTGGGAAAAACTGCCTTTCAGTTTGTAGCCTGCTACAGACCACCCACCCAAACTCAGGAACCCCACTCAGCTTTCCTGAGAACATGAAGGTCTCTCCAAACACCATCATATTGGGAGACTTCAACTACCCAAACATAGACTGGGAGCACTACTCAAGCCCCAACACCCTCGCCCAGCGGTTCTTAGAATTTATAAACTCAAATGCTATGGAACAACTGGTCACCACTCCCACAAGAGGGGAAAACATATTGGACCTGATCATCACCAGCATGGGGACTCTGTTCCATACCAGAGGCATACTCCACATTGGTAAGATCTGACCATAAATTAATCTCACTGGACATCCATATCCCATCCCCACCCCCAGCCAAGGAAACCACGGTGAAGAACTTCTCAAAATCAAACTGCACACTTCTCCAAACTGAGGTGGAATCCTTCAAAGCCCCCTGCCAGTGGAAAATATGGCCCAAATGGAAAATACGGCCCATACCGCAGAATCCTTTACAAATGCATTCTATGGACACCTACAGGAATGCATGGATTGTGCTATCCCAGATAAAACCAAGACTCATTCCTCCAAAGGCAGGAGACCTGTCTGGTGGACCCCAGCCATAAATAAGCTGTACAACAGAAGGAGGAAGCTACTACATGATAGAGCAAAATCCTTAAAAGGGAAGGCATTTCTGATCAGTACTAGCAAGAAACTACGATCCCTCATAAAATCATCTAAGGCTAGCTTCGAATAAAAAATTGCACAAGACGCTAAAGATAATCACAAGGCCTTCTTTAGTTAAGTCAGAAACCTGGATGGCAACTCCCATATATGCTCTGAGTTAGTGCAAAATGACACAAAATACACTGAACCCCCAGACATTGCCAACATCCTGGCAGACAGGTTCAATGCAAACGTCTCCCCCCCCCAAAAGAGTAAATGTCTATCCCAACAGAGTGTAGCCTCCCTGACATCACAGATGCACAGGTGAGAGCTACCCTCTCCAAAGCAAAAAAACACCGCATCAATGGGACCGGACGGTGTCCCGGGCTGCGTCTTACACGAGCTCCAAGAAGAACTGAACCCTCACATAAAGTCACTGTTCAATCTCAGCCTTACTACAGGATATGTACCCAAGGAATGGCATACAGCAACAGTGGTCCCACTCCACAAAGGTGGTGCCACAACGGACTCCAGAAACTATCGCCCTATAAGCCTGACTAGCCTGGTCTGCAAAGCTATGGAGCGTACCATCATGGAACTTGTAAACAAAGACATTGGGAACCACCAAACACTGGATCTTACCCAATTCGGCTTTGTTAAGGGCAGATCTTGCCTCTTGAACCTCGTCAACTTCTTTGAAACAGTCACCAAGGCCATAGATGAAGGGAAGGTAGTCCACACAGCCTACCTGGACCTCGCAAAAGCCTTCGACACAATACCCCACTCGGGCATCATAAATAAGCTCACCAGCTTAAATATCAACCCCTATGTCACAAGATGGGTTGCAAACTGGCTCAGAGATAGAACCTACATTGTCAGAATTGCAGGTGCCATGTCAGACTCTAAACCAGTTGCAAGTGGTGTCCCACAAGGCTCAGTCCTGGGACCTCTCTCTTGTTCGGTATATATTTCTCTGAGATACAGGTTAACATGGGAGGACTGTGGCTGACCAAGTTCGCAGATGACTGCAAACTGGGTGCCATAATCGACTCACCAGCTGACACAAGCATCCTCCAAAAGGGTCTCACAGAGACGGATAACTGGTGCCAGAGCCATGGTCTAAAGCTAAATGCCAAAAAGTGCATAGTCATCCCATTTGGGAAAAACAAAGTGCCCACAAATTACCACATAGGTGGTAATCCATGAAATACAGAAGAAGTAATTAGGGATTTGGGGACCC